>NW_026736922.1:0-55284 GCF_949786415.1 Peromyscus eremicus | reverse complement strand
AGAGAAAAGAGCACTCTTCTACTATACTGTGTATCCTATGGGGTCCAAACAGTGAGCTTGCTCAGAACAAAAGAACTGTGCTTCCTACACACACTGATCATATCTAGTTTTACTCTGCTTAGGAAACTGACAAGAACAGTAGCACCTATTCAGTCCAATACACTGTACTTGCTGGGAACAGACGCGAGTGCTATTTGCACTGTGTATGGCAATTGGAGCGCAATAGTGACTTTCCTTACAAGAAAACAACTCTTGCTTGTAGGACCAGAAACTGCATGTGATTCAACTCCATTTGGGACTGGGAAACAAATGCTAGCTCGCCTTACAAGAAACACACTCTGCTTTTGAGAAAAGAGCACTCTTCTACTCTACTGTGTTTCCTATGGGGTCCGAACAGTGAGCTTGCTCAGAACAAAAGAACTGTGCTTCCTACACACATGGCCATATCTAGTTCAATTCTGCTTAGGTAACTGACAAGAACAGTACCACCTATTCAGTCCAATACAATGTACTTGCTGGTAACAGATGCGAGTGCTATTTGCACTGTGTATGGCAATGGGAGCACAATGTGACTTTCCTTACCAGAAAACAACTCTTGTTCGTAGGACCAGAAACTGCATGGGATTCAACTCCATTTAGGACTAGGAAACAAACGCTAGCTCGCCTTACAAGAAACACACTCTGCTTTTGAGAAAACAGCACTCTTCTACTCTACTGTGTTTCCTATAGAGCCAGAAGAGTGAGCTTGCTCAGAACATAAGAACTGTGCTTCCTATAAACACGGGCCATATCTAGTTCAACTCTGCTTAGGAAACTGACAAGAACAGTATCTCCTCTTCAGTCCAATACACTCTACTTGCTGGGAACAGACACGAGTGCTATTTGCACTGTGTATGGCAATTGGAGCACAATAGTGACTCTTCTTACCAGAAAACAACTCTTGCTTGTAGGACAAAAAACTGCATGTGATTCAACTCCATTTAGGACTGGGAAACAAACTCTATCTCGCCTCACAAGAAAGACACTCTACTTTTGAGAAAAGAGCACTCTTCTACTCTTCTGTGTTTCCTACGGGGTCCGAACAGTGAGCTTGCTCAGTACAAAAGAACTGTGCTTCCTACATACACGGGCCATATCTAGTACATCTCTTCTTAGGAAACTGAGAAGAACAGTAGATCCTCTTCAGTCCAGTACACTGTACTTGCTGGGAACAGACGCAAGTGCTATTTGCACTGTGTTTGGCAATGGGAGCACAACAGTGACTTTTTTTACCAGAAAACAACTCTTGCTCATAGGACCAGAAACTGCATGTGATTCAACTCCATTTAGGACTGGGAAACAAACGCTAGCTTGCCTTACAAGAAACACACTCTGCTTGAGAAAAGACCACTCTTCTACTCTATTGTGTTTCTTATGGGGTCCGAACAGTGAGCTTGCTCAGAACAAAAGAACTGTGCTTCCTACACACACGGGCCATATCTAGTTCAACTCTGCTTAGGAAACTGACAAGAACAGTAGCTCCTCTTCAGTCCAATACACTGTACTTGCTGGGAACATACGCCAGTGCTGTTTGCCCTGTGTATGACATTGGGAGCTCAATAGTGACTCTTCTTACCAAAAAAAAACTCTTGCTCGTAGGACCAGAAACTGCATGTGATTTACCTCCATTTAGGACTGGGAAACAAACGCTAGCTCGCCTTCCAAGAAACACACTCTGCTTTTGAGAAAAGAGCACTCTTCTACTCTACTGTGTTTCTTATGGGGTCCGAACAGTGAGCTTGCTCAGAACAAAAGAACTGTGCTTCCTACACACACGGCCAAATCTAGTTCAATTCTGTTTAGGAACCTGACAAGAACAGTAGATCTTCTTCATTCCAATACACTGTACACGCTGGGAACAGACTCCAGTGCTATTTGCCTTGTGTATGACAATGGGAGCGCAATAGTTACTCTTCTTACCAGAAAACAACTCTTGCTCGTAGGACCAGAAACTCCATGTGTTTCAACTCCATTTAGGACTGGGAAACAAACGCTATCTCGCCTTACAAGACACACTCTGCTTTTGAGAAAAGAGCACTCTTCAACTCTACTGTGTTTCCTATGGGGTCCGAAAAGTGAGCTTGCTCAGAACAAAAGAACTGTGCTTCGTACACGCACGGACCATATCTAGTTTAACTATGCTTAGGAAACTGATGAGAACAGTAACTCCTCTTCAGTCCAATACACTGTACATGCTGGGAACAGACGCGAGTGCTATTTGCACTGTGTATGAAAATGGGAGCGCAATAGTAACTCTTCTTACCAGAAAACAACTCTTGCTCATAGGACCAGAAACTGCATGGGATTCAACTCCATTTAGGACTGGGGAACAAACGCTAGCTCGCCTTACAAGAAACTTACTCTGCTTTTGAGAAAAGTGCACTCATCTTCTCTACTCTGTTTCCTATACGGCCAGAACAGTAAGCTTGCTCAGAAAAAAAGAACTGTGCTTCCTATAAACACGGGCCATATCTAGTTCAACTCTGCTTAGGAAACTGACAAGAACAGTAGCTCCTCTTCAGTTCAATACACTGTACTTGCTGGGAACAGACGCAAGTGCTATTTGTACTGTGTATGGCAATGGGAGCGCAGTAGTGACTCTTCTTACCAGAAAACAACTCTTGCTCGTATGACCAAAAACTACATGTTAATCAACTCCATTTAAGACTGGGAAACAAACGCAAGTTCACCTTACAAGAAACACACACTGCTTTTGACAAAAGAGCACTCTTCTACTCTACTGTGTTTCCTATAAGGTGCAAACAGTGAGCTTGCTCAGAAAAAAAGAACTGTGCTTCCTACACACACTGCCATATCTAGTTCAATTCTGCTTAGGAACCTGACAAGAACAGTAGATTCTCTTCAGTCCAGTACACTGTACTTGCTGGGAACAGACGCGAGTGCTATTTGCACTGTGTATGGCAATGGGAGCGCAATAGCGACTCTTCTTACCAGAAAACAACTCTTGCTCGTAGGACCAGAAACTGCATGTGATTCAACTCCATTTAGGACTGGGAAACAAACGCGAGCTCGCCTTACAAGAAACACACTCTGCTTTTGAGAAAAGAGCACTCTTCTACGCTACTGTGTTTCTTAAGGGGTCCGAACAGTGAGCTTGCTCAGAACAAAAGAACTGTGCTTCCTACACACACAGCCAAATCTAGTTCAATTCTGCTTAGGAACCTGACAAGAAAAGTAGATCTTCTTCAGTCCAATACACTGTACATGCTGGGAACAGACGCCAGTGCTATTTGCCCTGTGTATGACAATGGGAGCGCAATAGTTACTCTTCTTACCAGAAAACAACTCTTGCTCGTAGGACCAGAAACTCCATGTGATTCAACTCCATTTAGGACTGGGAAACAAACGCTGTCTCGCCTTACAAGACACACTCTGCTTTTGAGAAAAGAGCACTCTTCAACTCTACTGTGTTTCCAATGGAGTCCGAACAGTGAGCTTGCTCAGAACAAAAGAACTGTGCTTCGTACACACACGGGCCATATCTAGTTTAACTCTGCTTAGGAAACTGACGAGAACAGTAACTCCTCTTCAGTCCAATACACTGTACATTCTGGGAACAGACGCGAGTGCTATTTGCACTGTGTATGAAAATGGGAGCGCAATAGTGACTCTTCTTACCAGAAAACAACTCTTGCTCATAGGACCAGAAACTGCATGGGATTCAACTCCATTTAGGACTGGGGAACAAACGCTAGCTCGCCTTACAAGAAACATACTCTGCTTTTGAGAAAAGAGCACTCATCTTCTCTACTCTGTTTCCTATAGGGCCAGAACAGTAAGCTTGCTCAGAACAAAAGAACTGTGCTTCCGACACACACGGGCCATATCTAGTTCAACTCTGCTTAGGAAACTGACAAGAACAGTAGCTCTTCTTCAGTCCAATTCACTGTACATGCTGGGAACAGACGTGATGCTATTTGCACTGTATTTGCCAATGGGAGTGCAATAGAGACTCTCCTTACCAGAAAACAACTCTTGCTCATAGGACCAGAATCTGCATGTGAATCAACTCCACTTAGGACTGGGAAACAAACGCTAGCTCGCCTTACAAGAAACACACTCTTCTTTTGAGAATAGAGCTCTCTTCTACTCTTTGTGTTTCCTTTGGTGTCCAAATATTGAGCTTGCTCAGAACAAAAGAACTGTGCTTCCTACACACACGGGCCATATCTAGTTCAACTCTGCTTAGGAAACTGACAAGAACAGTAGCTCCTCTTCAGTCCAATACACTGTACATTCTGGGAACAGACGCGAGTGCTATTTGCACTGTGTATGAAAATGGGAGCACAAAAGTGACTCTTCTTACCAGAAAACAACTCTTGCTCATAGGACCAGAAACTGCATGGGATTCAACTCCATTTAGGACTGGGGAACAAACGCTAGCTCGCCTTACAAGAAACATACTCTGCTTTTGAGAAAAGAGCACTCATCTTCTCTACTCTGTTTGCTATAGGGCCAGAATAGTGAGCTTGCTCAGAACAAAAGAACTGTGCTTCCTAAACACATGGGCTATATCTAGTTCAACTCGGCTTAAGAAACTGACAAGAACAGTAGCTCCTCTTCATTCCAATACACTGTACTTGCTGGGAACAGACACCAGTGCTATTTGCCCTGTGTATGACATTGGGAGCTCAATAGTGACTCTTCTTAACAAAAAAAACTCTTGCTCGTAGGACCAGAAACTGCATGTGATTCAACTCCATTTAGGACTGGGAAATAAACGCTAGCTTGCCTTACAAGAAACACACTCTGCTTTTGATAAAAGAGCACTCTTCTACTCTACTGTGTTTCCAACAGGGCCAAAACAGGGAGCTTGCTCAGAACAAAAGAACTGTGTTTCCAACACACACGGCCATATCTAGTTCAATTCTGCTTAGGAAACTGACAAGAACAGTAGCTCTTCTTCAGTCCCATACACTGTACTTGCTGGGGACAGAAGCCAGTGCTATTTGCCCTGTGGATGACAATGGGAGCGTAATAGTGACTCTTCTTACCAGAAAACAACTCTTGCTCGTAGGACCAGAAACTGCATGGGATTCAACTCCATTTCAGACAGGGAAAAAAACGCTAGCTCGCCTTCCAAGAAACACATTCAGCTTTTGAGAAAAGAGCACTCTTCTACTCTACTGTGTTTCTTATGGGGTCCGAACAGTGAGCTTGCTCAGAACAAAAGAACTGTGCTTCCTACACACACGGCCAAATCTAGTTCAATTCTGCTTAGGAACCTGACAAGAACAGTAGATCTTCTTCAGTCCAATACACTGTACACGCTGGGAACAGACGCCAGTGCTATTTGCCCTGTGTATGACAATGGGAGCTCACTAGTTACTCTTCTTACCAGAAAACAACTCTTGCTCGTAGGACCAGAAACTCCATGTGATTCAACTCCATTTAGGACTGGGAAACAAACGCTATCTCGCCTTACAAGGCACACTCTGCTTTTCAGAAAAGAGCACTCTTCAACTCTACTGTGTTTCCAATGGGGTCCGAACAGTGAGCTTGCTCAGAACAAAAGAACTGTGCTTCCTACACACACGGGCCATATCTAGTTTAACTCTGCGTAGGAAACTGACGAGAATAGTAACTCCTCTTCAGTCTAATACACTGTACATGCTGGGAATAGACGCGAGTGCTATTTGCACTGTGTATGAAAATGGAAGCGCAATAGTGACTCTTCTTACCAGAAAACAACTCTTGCTCATAGGACCAGAAACTGCATGGGATTCAACTCCATTTAGGACTGGGGAACAAACGCTAGCTCGCCTTACAAGAAACATACTCTGCTTTTGAGAAAAGAGCACTCATCTTCTCTACTCTGTTTGCTATAGGGCCAGAACAGTTAGCTTGCTCAGAACAAAAGAACTGTGCTTCCTACATACACGGGCCATATCTAGTTCAACTCTGCTTAGGAAACTGACAAGAACAGTAGCTCCTCTTCAGTTCAATACACTGTACTTGCTGGGAACAGACGCAAGTGCTATTTGTACTGTGTATGGCAATGGGAGCGCAGTAGTGACTCTTCTTCCCCGAAAACAACTCTTGCTTGAGGGCCGGAAACTGCATGTGATTCAACTCCATTTAAGACTGGGAAACAAACACTAGCTCGCCTTACAAGAAACACACTCTGCTTTTTGAGAAACGAGCACTCTTCTACTCTACTGTGTTTCCTATGGGGTCCGAACAGTGAGCTTGCTCAGAACAAAAGAACTGTGCTTCCTACAAACACGGCCAAATCTAGTTCAATTCTGCTTAGGAACCTGACAAGAATAGTAGATCTTCTTCAGTCCAATACACTGTACATGCTGGGAACAGACGCCAGTTCTATTTGCCCTGTGTATGACAATGGGAGCGCAATAATGACTCTTCTTACCAGAAAACAACTCTTGCTCGTAGTACCAGAAACTGCATGGGATTCAACTCCATTTAGGACTGGGAAACAAACGCGAGCAGGCCTTAGCAGAAACACACTCTGCTTTAGAGAAAAGAGCACTCTTCTACTCTACTGTGTTTCCTATAGAGCCAGAACAGTGAGCTTGCTCAGAACATAAGAACTGTGCTTCCTACAAACACGGGCCATATCTAGTTCAACTCTGCTTAGGAAACTGACAAGAACAGTATCTCCTCTTCAGTCCAATACACTGTACTTGCTGGGAACTGACACGAGTGCTATTTGCACTGTGTATGGCAATTGGAGCACAATAGTGACTCTTCTTACCAGAAAACAACTCTTGCTTGTAGGAAAAAAAACTGCATGTGATTCAACTCCATTTATGACTGGGAAACAAACTCTATCTTGCCTTACAAGAAACACACTCTACTTTTGAGAAAAGAGCACTCTTCTACTCTACTGTGTTTCCTAAAGGGCCAGAACAGTGAGCTTGCTCAGAACAAAAGAACTGTGCTTCCTACACACACGGCCATATCTAGTTCAATTCTGCTTAGGAACGTGACAAGAACAGTAGATCCTCTTCAGTCCAATACACTGTATTTGCTGTGAACAGAGGCCAGTGCTATTTGTCCTGTGTATGGAAATGCCAGCACAATAGTGACTCTTCTTACGAGAAAACAACTCTTGCTCGTAGTACCAGAAACTGCATGGGATTCAACGCCATTTAGGACTATGAAACAAACGCTAGCTTGCCTTACAAGAAACACACTCTGCTTTAGAGAAAAGAGCACTCTTCTACTCTACTGTTTATCCTTTGGGGTCCAAACAGTGAGCTTGCTCAGAACAAAAGAACTGTGCTTCCTACACACACGGGCCACATCTAGTTCAACTCTGCTTAGGAAACTGACAAGAACAGTAGCACCTATTCAGTCCAATACACTGTACTTGCTGGGAACAGACACGAGTGCTATTTGCCCTGTGTATGGCAATGGGAGCGCAATGTGACTTTCCTTACCAGAAAACAACTCTTGTTCATAGGACCAGAAATTGCATGTGATTCAACTCCATTTAGTACTGGGAAACAAACACTAGCTCTCCTTACATGAAACACACTCTGCTTTTGAGAAAAGAGCACTCTTCTACTCTACTGTGTTTCCTATGGGGTCCGAAGAGTGAGCTTGCTCAGAACAAAAGAACTGTGCTTCCTACACACACGGCCATATCTAGTTCAATTCTGCCTAGGAACCTGACAAGAACAGTAGATCCTCTTCAGTCCAATACACTGTACATGCTGGAAACAGACGCCAGTGCTATTTGTCCTGTGTATGGCAATGGCAGCGCAATAGTGACTCTTTTTACCACAAAACAACTCTTGCACATAGGACCAGAAACTGCATGTGATTCAACTCCATTTAGGACTGGGAAACAAAAGCTAGCTCGCCTTAAAGGAAACACACTCTGCTTTAGAGAAAAGAGCACTCTTCTACTCTACTGTGTTTCCTATAGGGCCAGAACAGTGAGCTTGCTCAGAACAAAAGAACTGTGCTTCCTACACACACGGCCATATCTAGTTCAATTCTGCTTAGGAAACTGACAAGAACAGTAGCTCCTCTTCAGTCCAATACACTGTACTTGCTGCGAACAGATGCCAGTGCTATTTGTCCTGTGTATGACAATGGCAGCACAATAGTGACTCTTTTACCAGAAAACAACTCTTGCTCGTAGGACCAGAAACTGCATGATATTCAACTCCATTTAGGACTGCGAAACAAACGCTAGATTGCCTTACTAGAAACACACTCTGCTTTAGAGAAAAGAGCACTCTTCTACTATACTGTGTATCCTATGGGGTCCAAACAGTGAGCTTGCTCAGAACAAAAGAACTGTGCTTCCTACACACACTGATCATATCTAGTTTTACTCTGCTTAGGAAACTGACAAGAACAGTAGCACCTATTCAGTCCAATACACTGTACTTGCTGGGAACAGACGCGAGTGCTATTTGCACTGTGTATGGCAATTGGAGCGCAATAGTGACTTTCCTTACAAGAAAACAACTCTTGCTTGTAGGACCAGAAACTGCATGTGATTCAACTCCATTTGGGACTGGGAAACAAATGCTAGCTCGCCTTACAAGAAACACACTCTGCTTTTGAGAAAAGAGCACTCTTCTACTCTACTGTGTTTCCTATGGGGTCCGAACAGTGAGCTTGCTCAGAACAAAAGAACTGTGCTTCCTACACACATGGCCATATCTAGTTCAATTCTGCTTAGGTAACTGACAAGAACAGTACCACCTATTCAGTCCAATACAATGTACTTGCTGGTAACAGATGCGAGTGCTATTTGCACTGTGTATGGCAATGGGAGCACAATGTGACTTTCCTTACCAGAAAACAACTCTTGTTCGTAGGACCAGAAACTGCATGGGATTCAACTCCATTTAGGACTAGGAAACAAACGCTAGCTCGCCTTACAAGAAACACACTCTGCTTTTGAGAAAACAGCACTCTTCTACTCTACTGTGTTTCCTATAGAGCCAGAAGAGTGAGCTTGCTCAGAACATAAGAACTGTGCTTCCTATAAACACGGGCCATATCTAGTTCAACTCTGCTTAGGAAACTGACAAGAACAGTATCTCCTCTTCAGTCCAATACACTCTACTTGCTGGGAACAGACACGAGTGCTATTTGCACTGTGTATGGCAATTGGAGCACAATAGTGACTCTTCTTACCAGAAAACAACTCTTGCTTGTAGGACAAAAAACTGCATGTGATTCAACTCCATTTAGGACTGGGAAACAAACTCTATCTCGCCTCACAAGAAAGACACTCTACTTTTGAGAAAAGAGCACTCTTCTACTCTTCTGTGTTTCCTACGGGGTCCGAACAGTGAGCTTGCTCAGTACAAAAGAACTGTGCTTCCTACATACACGGGCCATATCTAGTACATCTCTTCTTAGGAAACTGAGAAGAACAGTAGATCCTCTTCAGTCCAGTACACTGTACTTGCTGGGAACAGACGCAAGTGCTATTTGCACTGTGTTTGGCAATGGGAGCACAACAGTGACTTTTTTTACCAGAAAACAACTCTTGCTCATAGGACCAGAAACTGCATGTGATTCAACTCCATTTAGGACTGGGAAACAAACGCTAGCTTGCCTTACAAGAAACACACTCTGCTTGAGAAAAGACCACTCTTCTACTCTATTGTGTTTCTTATGGGGTCCGAACAGTGAGCTTGCTCAGAACAAAAGAACTGTGCTTCCTACACACACGGGCCATATCTAGTTCAACTCTGCTTAGGAAACTGACAAGAACAGTAGCTCCTCTTCAGTCCAATACACTGTACTTGCTGGGAACATACGCCAGTGCTGTTTGCCCTGTGTATGACATTGGGAGCTCAATAGTGACTCTTCTTACCAAAAAAAAACTCTTGCTCGTAGGACCAGAAACTGCATGTGATTTACCTCCATTTAGGACTGGGAAACAAACGCTAGCTCGCCTTCCAAGAAACACACTCTGCTTTTGAGAAAAGAGCACTCTTCTACTCTACTGTGTTTCTTATGGGGTCCGAACAGTGAGCTTGCTCAGAACAAAAGAACTGTGCTTCCTACACACACGGCCAAATCTAGTTCAATTCTGTTTAGGAACCTGACAAGAACAGTAGATCTTCTTCATTCCAATACACTGTACACGCTGGGAACAGACTCCAGTGCTATTTGCCTTGTGTATGACAATGGGAGCGCAATAGTTACTCTTCTTACCAGAAAACAACTCTTGCTCGTAGGACCAGAAACTCCATGTGTTTCAACTCCATTTAGGACTGGGAAACAAACGCTATCTCGCCTTACAAGACACACTCTGCTTTTGAGAAAAGAGCACTCTTCAACTCTACTGTGTTTCCTATGGGGTCCGAAAAGTGAGCTTGCTCAGAACAAAAGAACTGTGCTTCGTACACGCACGGACCATATCTAGTTTAACTATGCTTAGGAAACTGATGAGAACAGTAACTCCTCTTCAGTCCAATACACTGTACATGCTGGGAACAGACGCGAGTGCTATTTGCACTGTGTATGAAAATGGGAGCGCAATAGTAACTCTTCTTACCAGAAAACAACTCTTGCTCATAGGACCAGAAACTGCATGGGATTCAACTCCATTTAGGACTGGGGAACAAACGCTAGCTCGCCTTACAAGAAACTTACTCTGCTTTTGAGAAAAGTGCACTCATCTTCTCTACTCTGTTTCCTATACGGCCAGAACAGTAAGCTTGCTCAGAAAAAAAGAACTGTGCTTCCTACACACACGGGCCATATCTAGTTCAACTCTGCTTAGGAAACTGACAAGAACAGTAGCTCCTCTTCAGTTCAATACACTGTACTTGCTGGGAACAGACGCAAGTGCTATTTGTACTGTGTATGGCAATGGGAGCGCAGTAGTGACTCTTCTTACCAGAAAACAACTCTTGCTCGTATGACCAAAAACTACATGTTAATCAACTCCATTTAAGACTGGGAAACAAACGCAAGTTCACCTTACAAGAAACACACACTGCTTTTGACAAAAGAGCACTCTTCTACTCTACTGTGTTTCCTATAAGGTGCAAACAGTGAGCTTGCTCAGAAAAAAAGAACTGTGCTTCCTACACACACTGCCATATCTAGTTCAATTCTGCTTAGGAACCTGACAAGAACAGTAGATTCTCTTCAGTCCAGTACACTGTACTTGCTGGGAACAGACGCGAGTGCTATTTGCACTGTGTATGGCAATGGGAGCGCAATAGCGACTCTTCTTACCAGAAAACAACTCTTGCTCGTAGGACCAGAAACTGCATGTGATTCAACTCCATTTAGGACTGGGAAACAAACGCGAGCTCGCCTTACAAGAAACACACTCTGCTTTTGAGAAAAGAGCACTCTTCTACGCTACTGTGTTTCTTAAGGGGTCCGAACAGTGAGCTTGCTCAGAACAAAAGAACTGTGCTTCCTACACACACAGCCAAATCTAGTTCAATTCTGCTTAGGAACCTGACAAGAAAAGTAGATCTTCTTCAGTCCAATACACTGTACATGCTGGGAACAGACGCCAGTGCTATTTGCCCTGTGTATGACAATGGGAGCGCAATAGTTACTCTTCTTACCAGAAAACAACTCTTGCTCGTAGGACCAGAAACTCCATGTGATTCAACTCCATTTAGGACTGGGAAACAAACGCTGTCTCGCCTTACAAGACACACTCTGCTTTTGAGAAAAGAGCACTCTTCAACTCTACTGTGTTTCCAATGGAGTCCGAACAGTGAGCTTGCTCAGAACAAAAGAACTGTGCTTCGTACACACACGGGCCATATCTAGTTTAACTCTGCTTAGGAAACTGACGAGAACAGTAACTCCTCTTCAGTCCAATACACTGTACATTCTGGGAACAGACGCGAGTGCTATTTGCACTGTGTATGAAAATGGGAGCGCAATAGTGACTCTTCTTACCAGAAAACAACTCTTGCTCATAGGACCAGAAACTGCATGGGATTCAACTCCATTTAGGACTGGGGAACAAACGCTAGCTCGCCTTACAAGAAACATACTCTGCTTTTGAGAAAAGAGCACTCATCTTCTCTACTCTGTTTCCTATAGGGCCAGAACAGTAAGCTTGCTCAGAACAAAAGAACTGTGCTTCCGACACACACGGGCCATATCTAGTTCAACTCTGCTTAGGAAACTGACAAGAACAGTAGCTCTTCTTCAGTCCAATTCACTGTACATGCTGGGAACAGACGTGATGCTATTTGCACTGTATTTGCCAATGGGAGTGCAATAGAGACTCTCCTTACCAGAAAACAACTCTTGCTCATAGGACCAGAATCTGCATGTGAATCAACTCCACTTAGGACTGGGAAACAAACGCTAGCTCGCCTTACAAGAAACACACTCTTCTTTTGAGAATAGAGCTCTCTTCTACTCTTTGTGTTTCCTTTGGTGTCCAAATATTGAGCTTGCTCAGAACAAAAGAACTGTGCTTCCTACACACACGGGCCATATCTAGTTCAACTCTGCTTAGGAAACTGACAAGAACAGTAGCTCCTCTTCAGTCCAATACACTGTACTTGCTGGGAACAGACACGAGTGCTATTTGCACTGTATATGGCAATTGGAGCGCAATAGTGACTCTTCTTACCAGAAAACAACTCTTGCTCGTAGGAACAGAAACTGCATGGGATTCAACTCCATTTCAGACTGGGAAACAAACGCTAGCTCGCGTTACAAGAAACACACTCTGCTTTTGAGAAAAGAGCACTCTTCTACTCTAATGTGTTTCCTTTGGGGTCCGAACAGTGAGCTTGCTCAGAACAAAAGAACTGTGCTTCCTACACACACCGACTTTATCTAGTTCAACTCTGCTTAGGAAACTGACAAGAACAGTACCTTCTCTTCAGTCCAATACACTGTACATGCTGGGAACAGACACCAGTGCTATTTGCCCTGTGTATGACAATGGGAACGCAATAGTGTCTCTTCTTACCAGAAAACAACTCTTGCTCGTATGACCAGAAACTGCATGTGATTCAACTCCATTTAGGACTGCGAAACAAACGCTAGCTCGCCTTACAAGAAACACACTCTGCTTTTGAGAAAAGAGCACTCTTCTACTCTACTGTGTTTCCTACAGGGCCAGAATAGTGAGCTTGCTCAGAACAAAAGAACTGTGCTTCCTACACACATGAGCTATATCTAGTTCAACTCGGCTTAAGAAACTGAGAAGAACAGTAGCTCCTCTTCATTCCAATACACTGTACTAGCTGGGAACAGACACCAGTGCTATTTGCCCTGTGTATGACATTGGGAGCTCAATAGTGACTCTTCTTAACAAAAAAAACTCTTTCTCGTAGGACCAGAAACTGCATGTGATTCAACTCCATTTAGGACTGGGAAATAAACGCTAGCTTGCCTTACAAGAAACACACTCTGCTTTTGATAAAAGAGCACTCTTCTACTCTACTGTGTTTCCTACAGGGCCAAAACAGGGAGCTTGCTCAGAACAAAAGAACTGTGTTTCCTACACACACGGCCATATCTAGTTCAATTCTGCTTAGGAAACTGACAAGAACAGTAGCTCTTCTTCAGTCCCATACACTGTACTTGCTGGGGACAGAAGCCAGTGCTATTTGCCCTGTGGATGACAATGGGAGCGTAATAGTGACTCTTCTTCCCAGAAAACAACTCTTGCTCGTAGGACCAGAAACTGCATGGGATTCAACTCCATTTCAGACAGGGAAAAAAACGCTAGCTCGCCTTCCAAGAAACACATTCTGCTTTTGAGAAAAGAGCACTCTTCTACTCTACTGTGTTTCTTATGGGGTCCGAACAGTGAGCTTGCTCAGAACAAAAGAACTGTGCTTCCTACACACACGGCCAAATCTAGTTCAATTCTGCTTAGGAACCTGACAAGAACAGTAGATCTTCTTCAGTCCAAGACACTGTACACGCTGGGAACAGACTCCAGTGCTATTTGCCCTGTGTATGACAATGGGAGCGCAATAGTTACTCTTCTTACCAGAAAACAACTCTTGCTCGTAGGACCAGAAACTCCATGGGATTCAACTCCATTTAGGACTGGGAAACAAACGCGAGCTCGCAGTACAAGAAACACACTCTGCTTTTGAGAAAAGAGCACTCTTCTACTCTTCTGTGTTTCCTACGGGGTCCGAAAAGAGAGCTTGCTCAGAACAAAAGAACTGTGCTT
This sequence comes from Peromyscus eremicus, assembly GCF_949786415.1. NCBI lineage: Eukaryota > Metazoa > Chordata > Mammalia > Rodentia > Cricetidae > Peromyscus > Peromyscus eremicus. Next base: position 41,096 of record NW_026736922.1, on the reverse strand, counting down.
CCTACACACACGGGCCATATCTAGTTCATCTCTGCTTAGGAAACTGAGAAGAACAGTAGATCCTCTTCAGTCCAGTACACTGTACTTGCTGGGAACAGATGCAAGTGCTATTTGCACTGTGTTTGGCAATGGGAGCACAACAGTGACTTTTTTTACCAGAAAACAACTCTTGCTCATAGGACCAGAAACTGCATGTGATTCAACTCCATTTAGGACTGGGAAACAAACGCTAGCTTGCCTTACAAGAAACACACTCTGCTTTTGAGAAAAGAGCACTCTTCTACTCTACTGTGTTTCCTACAGGGCCAAAACAGTGAGCTTGCTCAGAACAAAAGAACTGTGCTTCCTACACACACAGCCATATCTAGTTCAATTCTGCTTATGAAACTGACAAGAACAGTAGCTCTTCTTCAGTCCCATACACTGTACTTGCTGGGGACAGTCGCCAGTGCTATTTGCCCTGTGGATGGCAATGGGAGCGTAATAGTGACTCTTCTTACCAGAAAACAACTCTTGCTCCTAGGACGAGAAACTGCATGGGATCAACTCCATTTCAGACTGGGAAACAAACGCTAGCTCGCCTTACAAGAAACACACTCTGCTTTTGAGAAAAGAGCACTCTTCTACTCTACTGTGTTTCTTATGGGGTCCGAACAGTGAGCTTGCTCAGAACAAAAGAACTGTGCTTCCTACACACACGGCCAAATCTAGTTCAATTCTGCTTAGGAACCTGACAAGAACAGTAGATCTTCTTCAGTCCAATACACTGTACATGCTGGGAACAGATGCCAGTGCTATTTGCCCTGTGTATGACAATGGGAGCGCAATAGTTACTCTTCTAACCAGAAAACAACTCTTGCTCGTAGGACCAGAAACTCCATGTGATTCAACTCCATTTAGGACTGGGAAACAAACGCTATCTCGCCTTACAAGACACACTCTGCATTTGAGAAAAGAGCACTCTTCAACTCTACTGTGTTTCCAATGGGGTCCGAACAGTGAGCTTGCTCAGAACAAAAGAACTGTGCTTCGTACACACACGGGCCATATCTAGTTTAACTCTGCTTAGGAAACTGACTAGAACAGTAACTCCTCTTCAGTCCAATACACTGTACATGCTGGGAATAGATGCGAGTGCTATTTGCACTGTGTATGAAAATGGGAGCGCAATAGTGACTCTTCTTACCAGAAAACAACTCTTGCTCATAGGACCAGAAACTGCATGGGATTCAACTCCATTTAGTACTGGGGAACAAACGCTAGCTCGCCTTACAAGAAACATACTCTGCTTTTGAGAAAAGAGCACTCATCTTCTCTACTCTGTTTGCTATAGGGCCAGAACAGTTAGCTTGCTCAGAACAAAAGAACTGTGCTTCCTACACACACGGGCCATATCTAGTTCATCTCTGCTTAGGAAACTGAGAAGAACAGTAGATCCTCTTCAGTCCAGTACACTGTACTTGCTGGGAACAGACGCAAGTGCTATTTGCACTGTGTTTGGCAATGGGAGCACAACAGTGACTTTTTTTACCAGAAAACAACTCTTGCTCATAGGACCAGAAACTGCATGTGACTCAACTCCATTTAGGACTCGGAAACAAACGCTAGCTCGCCTTACAAGAAACATACTCTGTTTTTGAGAAAAGATCACTCTTCTACTCTACTGTGTTTCCTATAGGGCCAGAACAATGAGCTTGCTCAGAACAAAAGAACTGTGCTTCCTGCACACAGGGGCCATATCTAGTTCATCTCTGCTTAGGAAACTGAGAAGAACAGTAGATCCTCTTCAGTCCAGTACACTGTATATGCTGGGAACAGACACCAGTGCTATTTGACCTGTGCATGTCAATGGGAGCACAATAGTCACTCTTCTTCCCCGAAAACAACTCTTGCTCGAGGGCCGGAAACTGCATGTGATTCAACTCCATTTAGGACTGGGAAACAAACGCTAGCTCGCCTTACAAGAAACACACTCTGCTTTTGAGAAAGGAGCACTCTTCTACTCTACTGTGTTTCCTATGTGTTCCGAACAGTGAGCTTGCTCAGAACAAAAGAACTGTGCTTCCTACACACACGGGCCATATCTAGTTCAACTCTGCTTAGGAAACTGACAAGAACAGTAACTCCTCTTCAGTCCAATACACTGTACATACTGGGAACAGACGCGAGTGCTATTTGCACTGTGTATGACAATGGGAACACAATAGTGACTCTTCTTACCAGAAAACAACTCTTGCTCATAGGACCTGAACCTGCATGGGGTTCAACTCCATTTAGGACTGGGAAACAAACGCTAGCTAGCATTACAAGAAACACACTCTGCTTTTGAGAAAAGAGCACTCTTCTACTCTACTGTGTTTCCTACGTGGTCCGAACAGTGAGCTTGCTCAGAATAAAGGAACTGTGCTTCCTACACACACGGGACATATCTAGTTCAACTCTGCTTAGGACACTGACAAGAACAGTAGCTCCTCTTCAGACCAATACACTGTACTCGCTGGGAACAGATGCAAGTGCTATTTGTACTGTGTTTGGCAATGTGAGCGCAATAGTGACTCTTCTTATCAGAAAACAACTCTTGCTCGTACGACCAAAAACTACATGTTACTCAACTCCATTTAAGACTGGCAAACAAACGCAAGCTCACCTTACAAGAAACACATTCTGCTTTTGCCAAAAGAGCACTCTTCTACTCTACTGTGTTTCCTATGGGGTCCAAACAGTGAGCTTGCTCAGAAAAAAAGAACTGTGCTTCCTACACACACTGCCATATCTAGTTCAATTCTGCTTAGGAAGCTGACAAAAACAGTAGATCCTCTTCAGTCCAATACACTGTACATGCTGGGAACAGACGCCAGTGCTATTTGCCCTGTGTATGGCAATGGGAGCGCAATAGTGACTTTCCTTACCAGAAAACAACTCTTGCTCATAGGACCAGAAACTGCATGTGGTTCAACTCCATTTAAGACTGGGAAACAAACGCGAGCTCGCCTTACAAGAAACAAACTCTGCTTTTTGAGAAACGAGCACTCTTCTACTCTTCTGTGTTTCCTATGGGGTCCGAACAGTGAGCTTGCTCAGAAAAAGAACTGTGCTTCCTACACACACGGCCAAATCTAGTTCAATTCTGCTTAGGAACCTGACAAGAACAGTAGATCTTCTTCAGTCCAATACACTGTACATGCTGGGAACAGACGCCAGTTCTATTTGCCCTGTGTATGACAATGGGAGCGCAATAATGACTCTTCTTACCAGAAAACAACTCTTGCTCGTAGGACCAGAAACTGCATGTGATTCAACTCCATTTAGGACTGGGAAACAAACACCAGCTCGCAGTACAAGAAACACACTCTGCTTTTGAGAAAAGAGCACTCTTCTACTCTTCTGTGTTTCCTACAGGGTCCGAAGAGTGAGCTTGCTCAGAACAAAAGAACTGTGCTTCCTACACACACGGGACATATCTAGTTCATCTCTGCTTAGGAAACTGAGAAGAACAGTAGATCCTCTTCAGTCCAGTACACTGTACTTGCTGGGAACAGACGCAAGTGCTATTTGCACTGTGTTTGGCAATGGGAGCACAACAGTGACTTTTTTTTTTACCAGAAAACAACTCTTGCTCATAGGACCAGAAACTGCATGTGACTCAACTCCATTTAGGACTCGGAAACAAACGCTAGCTCGCCTTACAAGAAACACACTCTGTTTTTGAGAAAAGATCACTCTTCTTCTCTACTGTGTTTCCTATAGGGCCAGAACAATGAGCTTGCTCAGAACAAAAGAACTGTGCTTCCTACACACAGGGGCCATATCTAGTTCATCTCTGCTTAGGAAACTGAGAAGAACCGTAGATCCTCTTCAGTCCAGTACACTGTATATGCTGGGAAAAGACGCCAGTGCTATTTGCCCTGTGCATGTCAATGGGAGCACAATAGTGACTCTTCTTCCCCGAAAACAACTCTTGCTCGAGGGCCGGAAACTGCATGTGATTCAACTCCATTTAGGACTGGGAAACAAACGCTAGCTCGCCTTACAAGAAACACACTCTGCTTTTGAGAAACGAGCACTCTTCTACTCTACTGTGTTTGCTATGGGTTCCGAACAGTGAGCTTGCTCAAAACAAAAGAACTGTGCTTCCTATGCACACGGGCCATATCTAGTTCAACTCTGCTTAGGAAACTGACAAGAACAGTAACTCCTCTTCAGTCCAATACACTGTACATGCTGGGAACAGACGCGAGTGCTATTTGCACTGTGTATGAAAATGGGAACACAATAGTGACTCTTCTTACCAGAAAACAACTCTTGCTCATAGGACCTGAACCTGCATGGGGTTCAACTCCATTTAGGACTGGGAAACAAACGCTAGCTAGCATTACACGAAACACACTCTGCTTTTGAGAAGAGAGCACTCTTCTACTCTACTGTGTTTCCTACGGGGTCCGAACAGTGAGCTTGCTCAGAATAAAGGAACTGTGCTTCCTACACACACGGTCCATATCTAGTTCAACTCTGCTTAGGACACTGACAAGAACAGTAGCTCCTCTTCAGACCAATACACTGTACTTGCTGGGAACAGACGCAAATGCTATTTGTACTGTGTTTGGCAATGTGAGCGCAGTAGTGACTCTTGTTATCAGAAAACAACTCTTGCTCGTAAGACCAAAAACTACATGTTACTCAACTCCATTTAAGACTGGGAAACAAACGCAAGCTCACCTTACAAGAAACACATTCTGCTTTTGCCAAAAGAGCACTCTTCTACTCTACTGTGTTTCTATGGGGTCCAAACAGTGAGCTTGCTCAGAAAAAAAGAACTGTGGTTCCTACACACACTGCCATATCTAGTTCAATTCTGCTTAGGAAGCTGACAAAAACAGTAGATCCTCTTCAGTCCAATACACTGTACATGCTGGGAATAGACGCCACTGCTATTTGCCCTGTGTATGGCAATGGGAGCGCAATAGTGACTTTCCTTACCAGAAAACAACTCTTGCTCATAGGTCCAGAAACTGCATGTGGTTCAACTCCATTTAGGACTGGGATACAAACGCTAGCTCGCCTTACAAGAAACACACTCTGCTTTTGAGAAACGAGCACTCTTCTACTCTACTGTGTTTCCTATGGGGTCCGAACAGTGAGCTTGCTCAAAACAAAAGAACTGTGCTTCCTACACACACGGGCCATATCTAGTTCAACTCTGCTTAGGAAATTGACAAGAACAGTAACTCCTCTTCAGTCCAATACACTGTACATGCTGGGAACAGAAGCGAGTGCTATTTGCACTGTGTATGACAATGGGAACGCAATAGTGACTCTTCTTACCAGAAAACAACTCTTGCTCATAGGACCAGAAACAGCATGTGATTCAACTCCATTTAGGACTGGGAAACAAACGCTAGCTCGCCTTACAAGAAACACACTCTGCTTTTGAGAAAAGAGCACTCTTCTACTCTACTGTGTTTCCTATGGGGTCCAAACAGTGAGCTTGCTCAGAACAAAAGAACTGTGCTTCCTACACACGGGCCATATCTAGTTCAACTCTGCTTAGGAAACTGACAAGAAGAGTAGCTCCTCTTCATCCGATACACTGTATTTGCTGGGAACAGACGCGAGTGATATTTGCACTGTGTATGGCAATGGGAGCGCAATAGTGACTTTCCTTACCAGAAAACAACTCTTGTTCCTAGTACCAGAAACTGCATGTGATTCAACTCCATTTAGGACTAGGAAACAAACGCTAGCTCGCCTTAAAAGAAACACACTCTGCTTTAGAGAAAAGAGCACTCTTCTACTCTACTGTATTTCCTATAGGGCCAGAAGAGTGAGGTTGCTCAGAAAAAAAGACTGTGCTTCCTACACACACGGGCCATATCTAGTTCAACTCTACTTAGGAACCTGACAAGAACAGTAGATACTCTTCATTCCAATACACTGTACTTGCTGGGAACAGACGCCAGTGCTATTTGTCGTGTGTACGGGATTGGCAGCGCAATAGTGACTATTCTTACCATAAAACAACTCTTGCTCGTAGGACCAGAAACCGCATGTGATTCAACTCCATTTAGGACTGGGAAATAAACGCTAGCTCGCCTTACAAGAAACACATTCTGCTTTTGAGAAAAGAGCACTCTTCTACTCTACTGTTTTTCCTATAGGGCCAGAACAGTGAGCTTGCTCAGAACAAAAGAACTGTGCTTACCACGCACGGGCCATATCTAGTTCAACTCTGCCTAGGAAACTGACAAGAACAGTAGCTCCTCTTCAGTCCGATACACTGTACTTGCTGGGAACAGACGCGAGTGCTATTTGCACTGTGTATGGCAATGGGAGCACAAAAGTGACTTTCCTTACCAGAAAACAACTCTTGATCGTAGGACAGAAACTGCATGTGATTCAACTCCATTTAAGACTGGGAAACAAATGCTAGCTTGCCTTACAAGAAACACACTCTACTTTTGAGAAAAGAGCACTCTTCTACACTACTGTGTTTCCTATGGGGTTCGAACAGTGAGCTTGCTCTGACCAAAAGAACTGTGCTTCCTACACACACGGCCATATCTAGTTCAATTCTGATTAGGTAACTGACAAGAACAGTACCACCTATTCAGTCCAATACAATGTACTTGCTGGGAACACACGCGAGAGCTATTTGCACTGTGTATGGCAATGGGAGCGCAATGTGACTTTCCTTACCAGAAAACAACGCTTGTTCGTAGGACCAGAAACTGCATGGGATTCAACTCCATTTAGGACTAGGATACAAACGCTAGCTCGCCTTACAAGAAAAACACTCTGCTTTAGAGAAAAGAGCACTCATCTACTCTACTGTGTTTCCTATAGGGCCAGAACAGTGAGCTTGCTCAGAACATATGAACTGTGCTTCCTACACACGGGCCATATCTAGTTCAACTCTGCTTAGGAAACTGACAAGAATAGTAGCTCCTCTTCAGTCCGATACACTGTACTTGCTGGGAACAGACGCCAGTGCTATTTGTCCTGTGTATGGCAATGGCAGCGCAATAGTGACTATTCTTACCATAAAACAACTCTTGCTCGTAGGACCAGAAACTGCATGTGATTCAACTCCATTTAGTACTAGGAAACAAACGCTAGCTCGCCTTACAAGAAACACACTCTGCTTTTGAGAAAAGAGCACTCTTCTACTCTACTATGTTTCCTATAGGGCCAGAAGAGTGAGCTTGCTCAGAACAAAAGAACTGTGCTTCCTACACACACGGCCATATCTAGTTCAATTCTGCTTTGGAACCTGACAAGAACAGTAGATCCTCTTCAGTCCAATACACTGTACTTGCTGGGAACACACGCCATTGCTATTTGTCCTGTGCACGGCAATGGCAGTGCAATAGTGACTATTTTTACCATAAAACAACTTTTGACGTAGGACCAGAAACTGCATGTGATTCAACTCCATTTAGGACTGGGAAACAAACACTAGCTCGCCTTACAAGAAACATACTCTGCTTTAGAGAAAAGAGCACTCTTCTACTCTACTGTGTTTCCTATAGAGCCAGAACAGTGAGCTTGCTCAGAACAAAAGAACTGTGCTTCCTACACACGGGCCAGATCTAGTTCAACTCTGCTTAGGAAACTGACAAGAACAGTAGCTCCTATTCAGTCCAATACACTGTACTTGCTGGGAACAGTCGCGAGTGCTATTTGCACTGTTTATGGCATTTGGAGCGCAATAGTGACTCTTCTTACCAGAAAACAACTCTTGCTCGTAGGATCAAAAACTGCCTGTGACTCAACTCCATTTAGGACTGGGAAACAAATGCGAGCTCGCCTTACAAGAAACACACTCTGCTTTAGAGAAAAGAGCACTCTTTTACTCAACTGTGTTTCCTATGGGGTCCGAACAGTGAGCTTTCTCAGAACAAAAGATCTGTGCTTCCTACACACGGGCCAGATCTAGTTCAACTCTGCTTAGGAACCTGACAAGAACAGTAGATCCTCTTCAGTCGAATACACAGTACTTGCTGGGAACATACCCCAGTGCTATTTGTCCTGTGTATGGCAATGGCAGCGCAATAGTGACTCTTCTTACCAGAAAACAACTCTTGCTCATAGGACCAGAAACTGCATGTGATTCAACTCTATTTAGGACTGGGAAACAAACGCTAGCTCGCCTTACAAGAAACACACTCTGCTTTAGAGAAAAGAGCACTCTTCTACTCTACTGTGTTTCCTATGGGCTCCAAACAGTGAGCTTGCTCAGAACAAAAGAACTGTGCTTCCTACACACGGGCCATATCTAGTTCAACTCTGCTTAGGAACCTGACAAGAACAGTAGCTCCTCTTCATTCCGATACACTGTACTGGCTGGGAACAGACGCGAGTGCTATTTGCACTGTGTATGGCAATGGGAGTGCAATAGTGACTTTCCTTACCAGAAAACAACTCTTGCTCATAGTACCAGAAACTGCATGGGATTCAACTCCATTTAGGAATGAGAAACAAATGCTAGCTCGCCTTACAAGAAACACACTCTGATTTTGAGAAAAGAGCACTCTTCTACTCTACTGTGTTTCCTATGGTGTCCGAACAGTGAGCTTGCTCAGAACAAAAGAACTGTGCTTCCTACAAACACGGCCATATCTAGTTCACTTCTGCTTAGGAACCTGACAAGAACAGTAGATCCTCTTCAGTCCAATACACTGTACTTGCTGGGAAGAGACGCCAGTGCTATTTGTCCTGTGTAAGGCAATGGCAGCGCAATAGTGACTCTTCTTACCATAAAACAACTCTTGCTCGTAGGACCAGAAACTGCATGTGATTCAACTCCATTTAGGACTGGGAAACAAACGCTAGCTCGCCCTACAAGAAACACACTCTGCTTTAGAGAAAAGAGCACTCTTCTACTCTACTGTGTTTCCTATGGGCTCCAAACAGTGAGCTTGCTCAGAACAAAAGAACTGTGCTTCCTACACACAGGGGCCATATCTAGTTCAACTCTGCTTAGGAAACTGACAAGAACAGTAGCTTCCATTCAGTCCAATACACTGTACTTCCTGGGAACAGACGCGAGTGCTATTTGCACTGTGTATGGCATTTGGAGCACAATAGTGACTCTTCTTACCAGAAAACAACTCTTGCTCGTAGGACCAAAAACTGCCTGTGACTCAACTCCATTTAGGACTGGGAAACAAACACGAGCTCGCCTTACAAGAAACACACTCTGCTTTAGAGAAAAGAGCACTCTTCTACTCTACTGTGTTTCCTATAGGGCCAGAACAGTGATCTTGCTCAGAACATAATAACTGTGCTTCCTAAACACACGGGCCAGATCTAGTTCTACTCTGCTTAGGAAACTGACAAGAACAGTAGCTCTTCTTCAGTCCAATACACTGTACTTGCTGGGAACAGACACGAGTGCTATTTGTACTGTGTATGGCATTTGGAGCGCAATTGTGACTCTTCTTACCAGAAAACAACTCTTGCTCATAGGACCAGAAACTGCCTGTGACTCAACTCCATTTAGGACTGGGAAACAAACGCGAGCTCGCCTTACAAGAAACACACTCTGCTTTAGAGAAAAGAGCACTCTTTTACTCAACTGTGTTTCCTATGGGGTCCGAACAGTGAGCTTTCTCAGAACAACAGATCTGTGCTTCCTGCACACACGGCCATATCTAGTTCAATTCTGCTTAGGAACCTGACAAGAACAGTAGATCCTCTTCAGTCCAATACACTGTACTTGCTGCGAACCTATGCCGTTGCTATTTGCACTGTGTATGGCAATGGGAGCGCAATAGTGACTTTCCTTACCAGAAAACAACTCTTGTTCGTAGGACCAGAAACTGCATGTGATTCAACTCCATTTAGAGCTAGGAAACAAACGCTAGCTCGCCTTACAAGAAACACACTCTGCTTTAGAGAAAAGAGCACTCATCTACTCTACTGTGTTTTCTATAGGGCCAGAACAGTGAGCTTGCTCAGAACATAAGAACTGTGCTTCCTACACACACGGGCCATATCTAGTTCAACTCTGCTTAGGAAACTGACAAGAACAGTAGCTCCTCTTCAGTCCGATACACTGTACTTGCTGGGAACAGACTCCAGTGCTATTTGTCAAGTGTATGGCAATGGCAGCACAATAGTGACTGTTCTTACCATAAAACAACTCTTGCTCTTAGGACCAGAAACTGCATGTGATTCCACTCCATTTAGGAATGGAAAAAAAACGCTAGCTCGCCTTACAGGAAACACACTCTGCTTTAGAGAAAAGAACACTCTTCTACTCTAGTCTGTTTCTTATGGTGTCCAAACAGTGAGCTTGCTCAGAACAAAAGAACAGTGCTTCCTACACACGGGCCATATCTAGTTCAACTCTGCTTAGGAACCTGACAAGAACAGTAGATCCTCTTCAGTCGAATACACAGTACTTGCTGGGAACATACCCCAGTGCTATTTGTCCTGTGTATGGCAATGGCAGCGCAATAGTGACTCTTCTTACCAGAAAACAACTCTTGCTCATAGGACCAGAAACTGCATGTGATTCAACTCCATTTAGGACTGGGAAACAAACGCTAGCTCGCCTTACAAGAAACACACTCTGCTTTAGAGAAAAGAGCACTCTTCTACTCTACTGTGTTTCCTATGGGGTCCAAACAGTGAGCTTGCTCAGAACAAAAGAACTGTGCTTCCTACACACGGGCCATATCTAGTTCAACTCTGCTTATGAAACTGACAAGAACAGTAGCTCCTATTCAGTCCAATACACTGTACTTGCTGGGAACAGACGCGAGTGCTATTTGTACTGTGCATGGCATTTGGAGCACAATAGTGACTCTTCTTACCAGAAAAAAACTCTTGCTCATAGGACCAAAAACTGCATGTGACTCAACTCCATTTAGGACTGGGAAACAAACACGAGCTCGCCTTACAAGAAACACACTCTGGTTTTGAGAAAAGAGCACTCTTCTACTCTACTGTGTTTTCTATTGGACCAGAACAGTGAGCTTGCTCAGAACATAAGAACTGTGCTTCCTACACACACGGGCCATATCTAGTTCAACTCTGCTTAGGAACCTGACAAGAACAGTAGCTCCTCTTCAGTCCGATACACTGTACTTGCTGGGAACAGACGCGAGTGCTATTTGCACTGTGTATGGCAATGGGAGCTCAATAGTGACTTTCCTTACCAGAAAACAACTCTTGCTCGTAGGACCAGAAACTGCATGTGATTCAACTCCATTTAGGAATGAGAAACAAATGCTAGCTCGCCTTACAAGAAACACACTCTGATTTTGAGAAAAGAGCACTCTTCTACTCTACTGTGTTTCCTATGGGGTCCGAACAGTGAGCTTGCTCAGAACAAAAGAACTGTGCTTCCTACACACACGGCCATATCTAGTTCAATTCTGCTTAGTAACCTGACAAGAACAGTAGATCCTCTTCAGTCCAATACACTGTACTTGCTGGGAACAGACGCCAGTGCTATTTGTCCTGTGTATGGCAATGGCAGCCCAATAGTGACTCTTCTTACCATAAAACAACTCTTGCTCGTAGGACCAAAAACTGCCTGTGACTCAACTCCATTTAGGACTGGGAAACAAACGCGAGCTTGCCTTACAAGAAACACACTCTGCTTTAGAGAAAAGAGCACTCTTCTACTCTACTGTGTTTCCTATAGGGCTAGAACAGTGAGCTTGCTCACAACATAATAACTGTGCTTCCTAAACACACGGGCCAGATCTAGTTCTACTCTGCTTAGGAAACTGACAAGAACAGTAGCTCTTCTTCAGTCCAATACACTGTACTTGCTGGGAACAGACACGAGAGCTATTTCTACTCTGTATGGCATTTGCAGCGCAATAGTGACTCTTCTTACCAGAAAACAACTCTTGCTCGTAGGACCAGAAACTGCCTGTGACTCAACTCTATTTAGGACTGGGAAACAAACGCTAGCTCGCCTTACAAGAAACACACTCTGCTTTAGAGAAAAGAGCACTCTTCTACTCTACTGTGTTTCCTATGGGGTCGGTAGAGTGAGCTTGCTCTGAACAAAAGATCTGTGCTTCCTACACACACTGCCATATCTAGTTCAATTCTGCTTAGGAACCTGACAAGAACAGTAGATCCTTTTCAGTCCAATACACTGTACTTGCTGCGAACAGACGCCAGTGCTATTTGTCCTGTGTATGGCAATGGCATCGCAATAGTGACTCTTCTTACCAGAAAACAACTCTTGCTCGTAGTAACAGAAACTGCATGGGATTCAACTCCGTTTAGGACTGGGAAACAAACGCTAGCTCGCCTTACAAGAAACACACTCTGCTTTAGAGAAAAGAGCACTCTTCTACTCTACTGTGTTTCCTACGGGGTCAAAACAGTGAGCTTGCTCAGAACGAAAGAACTGTGCTTCCTACACACACGGATCATATATAGTTCAACTCTGCTTAGGAAACTGACAAGAACAGTAGCACCTATTCAGTCCAATACACTGTACTTGCTGGGAACAGACGCGAGTGCTATTTGCACTGTATATGGCAATGGGAACGCAATAGTGACTTTCCTTATCAGAAAACAACTCTTGTATGTAGGACCAGAAACTGCATGTGATTCAACTCCATTTAAAGCTAGGAAACAAACGCTAGCTCGCCTTACAAGAAACACACTCTGCTTTAGAGAAAAGAGCACTCATCTACTCTACTGTTTTTCCTATAGGGCCAGAACAGTGAGCATGCTCAGAACAAATAAACTGTGCTTCCTACACACACGGGCCAAATATAGTTCAACTCTGCTTCGGAAACTGACAAGAACAGTAGCTCCTCTTCAGTTTGATATACTGTACTTGCTGGGAACAGACGCCAGTGCTATTTGTCCTGTGTATGGCAATGGCAGCACAATAGTGACTATTCTTACCATAAAACAACTCTTGCTCATAGGACCAGAAACTGCATGTGATTCCACTCCATTTAAGACTGGGAAACGAACGCTAGCTCGCCTTACAATCAACACACTCTGCTTTAGCGAAAGGAGCACTCTTCGACTCTACTGTGTTTCCTATAGGGCCAGAACAGTGGGCTTGCTCAGAACAAAAGAACTGTGCTTCCTACACACACGGCCATATCTAGTTCAATTCAAATTAGGAACCTGACAAGAACAGTAGATCCTCTTCAGTCCAATACACTGTACTTGCTGGGAATAGACACCAGTGCTATTTGTCCTGTGTATGGCAATGGGAGCACAATAGTGACTTTCCTTACCAGAAAACAACACTTGCTCGTAGGACCAGAAACTGCATGTGATTCAACTCCATTTAGGAGTGGGAAACAAATCCTAGCTCGCCTTACAAGAAACACACTCTGCTTTTGAGAAAAGAGCACTCTTCTACTCTACTGTGTTTCCTATGGGTTCCGAAAAGTGAGCTTGCTCAGAACAAAAGAACTGTGCTTCCTACACACACGACCATATCTAGTTCAGTTCTGCTTAGGAACCTGACAAGAACAGTAGATCCTCTTCAGTCCAATACACTGTACTTGCTGGGAACAGACGCCAGTGCTATTTGTCCTGTGTATGGCAATGGCAGCGCAATAGTGACTCTTCTTACCATAAAACAACTCTTGCTCGTAGGACCAGAAACTGCATGTGATTCAACTCCATTTAGGACTGGGAAACAAACGCTAGATCGTCTTACAAGAAACATACTCTGCTTTAGAGAAAAGAGCACTCTTCTACTCTACTGTGTTTCTTATAGGGCCAGAACAGTGAGCTTGCTCAGAACAAAAGAACTGTGCTTCCTACACACGAGCCAGATCTAGTTCAACTCTGCTTAGGAAACTGACAAGAACAGTAGCTCCTATTCAGTCCAATACACTGTACTTGCTGGGAACAGTCGCGAGTGCTATTTGCAGTGTTTATGGCATTTGGAGTGCAATAGTGACTCTTCTTACCACAAAACAACTCTTGCTCATAGGACCAAAAACTGCCTGTGACTCAACTCCATTTAGGACTGGGAAACAAACGCGAGCTCGCCTCACAAGAAACACACTCTGCTTTAGAGAAAAGAGCATTCTTCTACTCTACTGTGTTTCCTATGGGGTCTGAAAAGTGAGCTTTCTCAGAACAACAGATCTGTGCTTCCTATACACACGGCCATATCTAGTTCAATTCTGCTTAGGAACCTGACAAGAACAGTAGATCCTCTTCAGTCCAATTCACTGTACTTGCTGCGAACCTACGCCAGTGCTATTTGCACTGTGTATGGCAATGGGAGCGCAATAGTGACTTTCGTTACCAGAAAACAACTCTTGTTCGTAAGACCAGAAACTGCATGTGATTCAATTCCATTTAGAGCTAGGAAACAAACGCTATCTCGTCTTACAAGAAACACACTCTGCTTTAGAGAAAAGAGCACTCATCTACTCTACTGTGTTTCCTATAGGGCCAGAACAGTGAGCTTGCTCAGAATATAAGAACTGTGCTTTCTACACACATGGGCCATATCTAGTTCAACTCTGCTTAGGAAACTGACAAGAACAGTAGCTCCTCTTCAGTCCGATACACTGTACTTGCTGGGAACAGACGCCAGTGCTATTTGTCCAGTGTATGGCAATGGCAGAGCAATAGTGACTGTTTTTACCATAAAACAACTCTTACTCGTAGGACCAGAAACTGCATGTGATTCCACTCCATTTAGGACTGGGAAACAAATGCTAGCTCGCCTTACAGGAAACACACTCTGCTTTAGAGAAAAGAGCACTCTTCTACTCTACTCTGTTTCTTATGGGGTCCAAACAGTGAGCTTGTTCAGAACAAAAGAACTGTGCTTCCTACACACGGGCCAGATCTAGTTCAACTCTGCTTAGGAACCTGACAAGAACAGTAGATCCTCTTCAGTTCAATACACTGCACTTGCTGGGAACAGACCCCAGTGCTATTTGTCCTGTGTATGGCAATGGCATCGCAATAGTGACTCTTCTTACCAGAAAACAACTCTTGCTCGTAAAACCAGAAACTGCATGGGATTCAACTCCATTTAGGACTGGGAAACAAACGCTACCTCGCCTTACAAAAAACACACTCTGCTTTAGAGAAAAGAGCACTCTTCTACTCTACTGTGTTTCCTATGGGGTCCAAACAGTGAGCTTGCTCAGAAAAAAAGAACTGTGCTTCCTACACACGGGCCATATCTAGTTCAACTCTGCTTACAAAACTGACAAGGACAGTAGCTCCTATTCAGTCCAATACACTGTAGTTGCTGGGAACAGACGCGAGTGCTATTTGAACTGTGTATGGCAATGGGAATGCAATAGTGACTTTCCTTACAAGAAAACAACTCTTGTTCATAGGACCAGAAACTGCATGTGATTCAACTCCATTTAGGACTGGGAAACAAACGCTAGCTCGCCTTACAAGAAACACACTCTGCTTTTGAGAAAAGAGCACTCTTCTACTCTCCTGTTTTTCCTATGGGGTCTGAGGAGTGAGCTTGCTCAGAACAAAAGAACTGTGCTTCCTACACACACTGCCATATCTAGTTCAATTCTGCTTAGTAACCTGACAAGAACAGTAGATCCTCTTCAGTCCAATACACTGTACTTGCTGGGAACAGACGCCAGTGCTATTTGTCCTGTGTATGGCAATGGCAGCCCAATAGTGACTCTTCTTACCATAAAACAACTCTTGCTCGTAGGACCAGAAACTGCATGTGATTCAACTCCATTTAGTACTGGAAAACAAACGCTAGCTCGCCTTACAAGAAACACACTCTGCTTTAGAGAAAAGAGCACTCTTCTACTCTACTGTGTTTCCTATGGGGTCCGAAAAGTGAGCTTGCTCAGAACAAAAGAACTGTGCTTCATACATACGGGCCATATCTAGTTCAACTCTGCTTAGGAAACTGACAAGAACAGTAGCTTCTATTCAGTCCAATACACTGTACTTGCTGGGAACAGACGCGAGTGCTATTTGCACTGTGTATGGCATTTGGAGCGCAATAGTGACTCTTCTTACCAGAAAACAACTCTTGCTCGTAGGACCAAAAACTGCCTGTGACTCAACTCCATTTAGGACTGGGAAACAAACGCGAGCTCGCCTTACAAGAAACACACTCTGCTTTAGAGAAAAGAGCACTCTTCTACTCTACTGTGTTTCCTATAGGGCCAGAACAGTGAGCTTGCTCAGAACATAATAACTGTGCTTCGTACACACATGGACCATATCTAGTTAAACTCTGCTTAGGAAACTGACAAGAACAGTAGCTCCTATTCAGTCCAATACACTGTACTTGCTGGGAACAGACGCGAGTGCTATTTGCACTGTGTATGGCATTTGGAGCACAATAGTGACTCTTCTTACCAGAAAACATCTCTTGCTCGTAGGACCAAAAACTGCATGTGACTCAACTCCATTTAGGACTGGGAAACAAACGTGAACTCGCCTTACAAGAAACACACTCTGCTTTAGAGAAAAGAGCACTCTTCTACTCTACTGTGTTTCCTATAGGGCCAGAACAGTGAGCTTGCTCAGAACATAATAACTGGGTTTCCTAAACACACGGGCCATTTCTAGTTCAACTCTGCTTAGGAAACTGACAAGAACAGTAGCTCCTCTTCAGTCCGATACACTGTACTTGCTGGGAAAAGACGCGAGTGCTATTTGCACTGTGTATGGCAATGGCAGCGCAATAGTGACTCTTCTTACCATAAAACAACTCTTGCTCGTAGGACCAGAAACTGCATGTGATTCAACTCCATTTAGGACTGGGAAACAAACGCTAGCTCGCCTTACAAGAAACACACTCTGCTTTAGAGAAAAGAGCACTCTTCTACTCTACTGTGTTTCCTATAGGGCCAGAACAGTGAACTTGCTCAGAACAAAAAACTGTGCTTCCTACACACGGGCCAGATCTAGTTCAACTCTGCTTAGGAAACTGACAAGAACAGTAGCTCCTCTTCAGTCCAATACACTGTACTTGCTGGGAACAGACACGAGTGCTATTTGTACTGTGTATGGCATTTGGAGCGCAATAGTGACTCTTCTTACCAGAAAACAACTCTTGCTCGTAGGACCAAAAACTGCCTGTGACTCAACTCCATTTAAGACTGGGAAACAAACGCTAGCTCGCCTTACAAGAAACACACTCTGCTTTAGAGAAAAGAGCACTCTTCTACTCTACTGTGTTTCCTATGGGGTCCGAAGTGTGAGCTTGCTCTGAACAAAAGATCTGTGCTTCCTACACACACTGCCATATCTAGTTCAATTCTGCTTAGGAACCTGACAAGAACAGTAGATCCTTTTCAGTCCAATACACTGTACTTGCTGCGAACAGACGCCAGTGCTATTTGTCCTGTGTATGGCAATGGCATCGCAATAGTGACTCTTCTTACCAGAAAACAACTCTTGCTCGTAGTAACAGAAACTGCATGGGATTCAACTCAGTTTAGGACTGGGAAACAAACGCTAGCTCGCCTTACAAGAAACACACTCTGCTTTAGAGAAAAGAGCACTCTTCTACTCTACTGTGTTTCCTATGGGGTCAAAACAGTGAGCTTGCTCAGAACGAAAGAACTGTGCTTCCTACACACACGGATCATATATAGTTCAACTCTGCTTAGGAAACTGACAAGAACAGTAGCACCTATTCAGTCCAATACACTGTACTTGCTGGGAACAGACGCGAGTGCTATTTGCACTGTATATGGCAATGGGAACGCAATAGTGACTTTCCTTACCAGAAAACAACTCTTGTACGTAGGACCAGAAACTTCATGTGATTCAACTCCATTTAAAGCTAGGAAACAAACGCTAGCTCGCCTTACAAGAAACACACTCTGCTTTAGAGAAAAGAGCACTCATCTACTCTACTGTTTTTCCTATAGGGCCAGAACAGTGAGCATGCTCAGAACAAATAAACTGTGCTTCCTACACACACGGGCCATATCTAGTTCAACTCTGCTTCGGAAACTGACAAGAACAGTAGCTCCTCTTCAGTTTGATATACTGTACTTGCTGGGAACAGACGCCAGTGCTATTTGTCCTGTGTATGGCAATGGCAGCGCAATAGTGACTATTCTTACCATAAAACAACTCTTGCTCATAGGACCAGAAACTGCATGTGATTCCACTCCATTTAAGACTGGGTAACGAATGCTAGCTCGCCTTACAATCAACACACTCTGCTTTAGCGAAAAGAGCACTCTTCTACTCTACTGTGTTTCCTATAGGGCCAGAACAGTGGGCTTGCTCAGAACAAAAGAACTGTGCTTCCTACACACACGGCCATATCTAGTTCAATTCAAATTAGGAACCTGACAAGAACAGTAGATCCTCTTCAGTCCAATACACTGTACTTGCTGGGAATAGACACCAGTGCTATTTGTCCTGTGTATGGCAATGGGAGCACAATAGTGACTTTCCTTACCAGAAAACAACACTTGCTCGTAGGACCAGAAACTGCATGTGATTCAACTCCATTTAGGAGTGGGAAACAAATCCTAGCTCGCCTTACAAGAAACACACTCTGCTTTTGAGAAAAGAGCATTCTTCTACTCTACTGTGTTTCCTATGGGGTCCGAAAAGTGAGCTTGCTCAGAACAAAAGAACTGTGCTTCCTACACACACGACCATATCTAGTTCAATTCTGCTTAGGAACCTGACAAGAACAGTAGCTCCTATTCAGTCCAATACACTGTACTTGCTGGGAACAGTCGCGAGTGCTATTTGCACTCTTTATGGCATTTGGAGCGCAATAGTGACTCTTCTTACCAGAAAACAACTCTTGCTCATAGGACCAAAAACTGCCTGTGACTCAACTCCATTTAAGACTGGGAAACAAACGCTAGCTCGCCTTACAAGAAACACACTCTGCTTTAGAGAAAAGAGCACTCTTCTACTCTACTGTGTTTCCTATGGGGTCCGAAGAGTGAGCTTGCTCTGAACAAAAGATCTGTGCTTCCTACACACACTGCCATATCTAGTTCAATTCTGCTTAGGAACCTGACAAGAACAGTAGATCCTTTTCAGTCCAATACACTGTACTTGCTGCGAACAGATGCCAGTGCTATTTGTCCTGTGTATGGCAATGGCAGCGCAATAGTGACTCTTCTTACCAGAAAACAACTCTTGCTCGTAGTACCAGAAACTGCATGGGATTCAACTCCATTTAGGACTGGGAAACAAACGCTAGCTCGCCTTACAAGAAACACACTCTGCTTTAGAGAAAAGAGCACTCTTCTACTCTACTGTGTTTCCTATGGGGTCAAAACAGTGAGCTTGCTCAGAACGAAAGAACTGTGCTTCCTACACACACGGATCATATATAGTTCAACTCTGCTTAGGAAACTGACAAGAACAGTAGCACCTATTCAGTCCAATACACTGTACTTGCTGGGAACAGACGTGAGTGCTATTTGCACTATGTATGGCAATGGGAGTGCAATAGTGACTTTCCTTACCAAAAAACAACTCTTTTTCATAGGACCAGAAACTGCATGTGATTCAACTCCATTTAGGACTGGGAAACAAACGCTAGCTCGCCTTACAAGAAACACACTCTGCTTTTGAGAAAAGAGCACTCTTCTGTACTACTGTGTTTCCTATGGGGTCTGAACAGTGAGATTGCTCAGAACAAAAGAACTTTTCTTCCTACACACACGGCCATATCTAGTTCAATTCTGCTTAGGAACCTGACAAGAACAGTAGATCCTCTTCAGTCCAATACACTGTACTTGCTGGGAACAGACGCCAGTGCTACTTGTCCAGTGTATGGCAATGGCAGAGCAATAGTGACTGTACTTACCATAAAACAACTTTTGCTCATAGGACCAGAAACTGCATGTGATTCCACTCCATTTAGGACTGGGAAACCAATGCTAGCTCGCCTTACAGGAAACACACTCTGCTTTAGAGAAAAGAGCACTCTTCTACTCTACTGTGTTTCCTATGGGGTCTGAACAGTGAGCTTGCTCAGAACAGAAGAACTGTGCTTCCTACACACGGGCCATATCTAGTTCAACTCTGCTTACAAAACTGACAAGAACAGTAGCTCCTATTCAGTCCAATACACTGTACTTGCTGGGAACAGACGCGAGTGCTATTTGCACTGTGTATGGCAATGGGAGTGCAATAGTGACTTTCCTTACCAAAAAACAACTCTTGTTCGTAGGACCAGAAACTGCATGTGATTCAACTCCATTTAGGACTGGCAAACAAACGCTAGCTCGCCTTACAAGAAACACACTCTGCATTTGAGAAAAGAGCACTCTTCTACTCTACTGTGTTTCCTATGGGGTCTGAACAGTGAGCTTGCTCAGAACAGAAGAACTGTGCTTCCTACACTCATGGCCATATCTAGTTCAATTCTGCGTAGGAACCTGACAAGAACAGTAGATCCTCTTCAGTCCAATACACTGTACTTGCTGGGAACAGACGCCAGTGCTATTTGTCCTGTGTATGGCAATGGCAGCCCAATAGTGACTCTTCTTACCATAAAACAACTCTTGCTCGTAGTACCAGAAACTGCATGTGATTCAACTCCATTTAGTACTGGGAAACAAACGCTAGCTCGCCTTACAAGAAACACACTCTGATTTAGAGAAAAGAGCACTCTTCTACTCTACTGTTTATCCTTTGGGGTCCAAACAGTGAGCTTGCTCAGAACAAAAGAACTGTGCTTCCTACACACGGGCCATATCTAGTTCAACTCTGCTTATGAAACTGACAAGAACAGTAGCTCCTATTCAGTCCAATACACTGTACTTGCTGGGAACAGACGCGAGTGCTATTTGTACTGTGCATGGCATTTGGAGCACAATAGTGACTCTTCTTACCAAAAAAAAAACTCTTGCTCATAGGACCAAAAACTGCATGTGACTCAACTCCATTTAGGACTGGGAAACAAACACGAGCTCGCCTTACAAGAAACACACTCTGGTTTTGAGAAAAGAGCACTCTTCTACTCTACTGTGTTTCCTATAGGACCAGAACAGTGAGCTTGCTCAGAACATAAGAACTGTGCTTCCTACATACACGGGCCATATCTAGTTCAACTCTGCTTAGGAACCTGACAAGAACAGTAGCTCCTCTTCAGTCCAATACACTGTACTTGCTGGGAACAGACGCGAGTGCTATTTGCACTGTGTATGGCAATGGGAGTGCAATAGTGACTTTCCTTTCCAGAAAACAACTCTTGCTCGTAGGACCAGAAACTGCATGTGATTCAACTCCATTTAGGAATGAGAAACAAATGCTAGCTCGCCTTACAGGAAACACACTCTGATTTTGAGAAAAGAGCACTCTTCTACTCTACTGTGTTTCCTATGGGGTCCGAACAGTGAGCTTGCTCAGAACAAAAGAACTGTGCTTCCTACAAGCACGGCCATATCTAGTTCAATTCTGCTTAGGAACCTGACAAGAACAGTAGATCCTCTTCAGTCCAATACACTGTACTTGCTGGGAAGAGACGCCAGTGCTATTTGTCCTGTGTAAGGCAATGGCAGCGCAATAGTGACTCTTCTTACCATAAAACAACTCTTGCTCGTAGGACCAGAAACTGCATGTGATTCAACTCCATTTAGGACTGGGAAACAAATGCTAGCTCGCCCTACAAGGAACACACTCTGCTTTAGAGAAAAGAGCACTCTTCTACTCTACTGTGTTTCCTATGGGCTCCAAACAGTGAGCTTGCTCAGAACAAAAGAACTGTGCTTCCTACACACGGGCCATATCTAGTTCAACTCTGCTTAGGAAACTGACAAGAACAGTAGCTTCTATTCAGTCCAATACACTGTACTTGCTGGGAACAGACGCGAGTGCTATTTGCACTGTGTATGGCATTTGGAGCACAATAGTGACTCTTCTTAAGAGAAAACAACTCTTGCTCGTAGGACCAAAAACTGCCTGTGACTCAACTCCATTTAGGACTGGGAAACAAACGCGAGCTTGCCTTACAAGAAACACACTCTGCTTTAGAGAAAAGAGCACTCTTCTACTCTACTGTGTTTCCTATAGGGCCAGAACAGTGAGCTTGCTCACAATATAATAACTGTGCTTCCTAAACACACGGGCCAGATCTAGTTCTACTCTGCTTAGGAAACTGACAAGAACAGTAGCTCTTCTTCAGTCCAATACAGTGTACTTGCTGGGAACAGACACGAGAGCTATTTGTACTGTGTATGGCATTTGGAGCACAATAGTGACTCTTCTTACCAGAAAACAACTCATGCTCGTAGGACCAGAAACTGCCTGTGACTCAACTCTATTTAGGACTGGGAAACAAACGCTAGCTCGCCGTACAAGAAACACACTCTGCTTTAGAGAAAAGAGCACTCTTCTACTCTACTGTGTTTCCTATGGGGTTGGAAGAGTGAGCTTGCTCTGAACAAAAGATCTGTGCTTCCTACACACACTGCCATATCTAGTTCAATTCTGCTTAGGAACCTGACAAGAACAGTAGATCCTTTTCAGTCCAATACACTGTACTTGCTGCGAACAGACGCCAGTGCTATTTGTCCTGTGTATGGCAATGGCATCGCAATAGTGACTCTTCTTACCAGAAAACAACTCTTGCTCGTAGTAACAGATACTCCATGGGATTCAACTCCGTTTAGGACTGGGAAACAAACGCTAGCTCGCCTTACAAGAAACACACTCTGCTTTAGAGAAAAGAGCACTCTTCTACTCTACTGTGTTTCCTACGGGGTCAAAACAGTGAGCTTGCTCAGAACGAAAGAACTGTGCTTCCTACACACACGGATCATATATAGTTCAACTCTGCTTAGGAAACTGACAAGAACAGTAGCACCTATTCAGTCCAATACACTGTACTTACTGGGAAGAGACGCGAGTGCTATTTGCACTGTGTATGGCAATGGGAGCGCAATAGTGACTTTTCTTACCAGAAAACAACTCTTGTACGTAGGACCAGAAACTGCATGTGATTCAACTCCATTTAAAGCTAGGAAACAAACGCTAGCTCGCCTTACAAGAAACAAACTCTGCTTTAGAGAAAAGAGCACTCATCTACTCTACTGTTTTTCCTATAGGGCCAGAACAGTGAGCATGCTCAGAACAAATAAACTGTGCTTCCTACACACACGGGCCATATCTAGTTCAACTCTGCTTCGGAAACTGACAAGAACAGTAGCTCCTCTTCAGTTTGATATACTGTACTTGCTGGGAACAGACGCCAGTGCTATTTGTCCTGTGTATGGCAATGGCAGCGCAATAGTGACTATTCTTACCATAAAACAACTCTTGCTCATAGGACCAGAAACTGCATGTGATTCCACTCCATTTAAGACTGGGAAACGAACGCTAGCTCGCCTTACAATCAACACACTCTGCTTTAGCGAAAAGAGCACTCTTCTACTCTACTGTGTTTCCTATAGGGCCAGAACAGTGGGCTTGCTCAGAACAAAAGAACTGTGCTTCCTACACACACGGCCATATCTAGTTCAATTCAAATTAGGAACCTGACAAGAACAGTAGATCCTCTTCAGTCCAATACACTGTACTTGCTGGGAATAGACGCCAGTGCTATTTGTTCTGTGTATGGCAATGGGAGCACAATAGTGACTTTCCTTACCAGAAAACAACACTTGCTCGTAGGACCAGAAACTGCATGTGATTCAACACCATTTAGGAGTGGGAAACAAATCCTAGCTCGCCTTACAAGAAACACACTCTGCTTTTGAGAAAAGAGCACTCTTCTACTCTACTGTGTTTCCTATGGGGTCCGAAAAGTGAGCTTGCTCAGAACAAAAGAACTGTGCTTCCTACACACACGACCATATCTAGTTCAATTCTGCTTAGGAACCTGACAAGAACAGTAGATCCTCTTCAGTCCAATACACTGTACTTGCTGGGAACAGACGCCAGTGCTATTTGTCCTGTGTATGGCAATGGCAGCGCAATAGTGACTCTTCTTACCATAAAACAACTCTTGCTCGTAGGACCAGAAACTGCATGTGATTCAACTCCATTTAGGACTGGGAAACAAACGCTAGATCGCCTTACAAGAAACATACTCTGCTTTAGAGAAAAGAGCACTCTTCTACTCTACTGTGTTTCTTATAGGGCCAGAACAGTGAGCTTGCTCAGAACAAAAGAACTGTGCTTCCTACACACGAGCCAGATCTAGTTCAACTCTGCTTAGGAAACTGACAAGAACAGTAGCTCCTATTCAGTCCAATACACTGTACTTGCTGGGAACAGTCGCGAGTGCTATTTGCACTCTTTATGGCATTTGGAGTGCAATAGTGACTCTTCTTACCAGAAAACAACTCTTGCTCATAGGACCAAAAACTGCCTGTGACTCAACTCCATTTAGGACTGGGAAACAAACGCGAGCTCGCCTTACAAGAAACACACTCTGCTTTAGAGAAAAGAGCACTCTTTTACTCAACTGTGTTTCCTATGGGGTCTGAACAGTGAGCTTTCTCAGAACAACAGATCTGTGCTTCCTATACACACGGCCATATCTAGTTCAATTCTGCTTAGGAACCTGACAAGAACAGTAGATCCTCTTCAGTCCAATTCACTGTACTTGCTGCGAACCTACGCCAGTGCTATTTGCACTGTGTATGGCAATGGGAGCGCATTAGTGACTTTCGTTACCAGAAAACAACTCTTGTTCGTAAGACCAGAAACTGCATGTGATTCAACTCCATTTAGAGCTAGGAAACAAACGCTATCTCGTCTTACAAGAAACACACTCTGCTTTAGAGAAAAGAGCACTCATCTACTCTACTGTGTTTCCTATAGGGCCAGAACAGTGAGCTTGCTCAGAATATAAGAACTGTGCTTTCTACACACATGGGCCATATCTAGTTCAACTCTGCTTAGGAAACTGACAAGAACAGTAGCTCCTCTTCAGTCCGATACACTGTACTTGCTGAGAACAGACGCCAGTGCTATTTGTCCAGTGTATGGCAATGGCAGAGCAATAGTGACTGTTTTTACCATAAAACAACTCTTACTCGTAGGACCAGAAACTGCATGTGATTCCACTCCATTTAGGACTGGGAAACAAATGCTAGCTCGCCTTACAGGAAACACACTCTGCTTTAGAGAAAAGAGCACTCTTCTACTCTACTCTGTTTCTTATGGGGTCCAAACAGTGAGCTTGTTCAGAACAAAAGAACTGTGCTTCCTACACACGGGCCAGATCTAGTTCAACTCTGCTTAGGAACCTGACAAGAACAGTAGATCCTCTTCTGTCCAATACACTGCACTTGCTGGGAACAGACCCCAGTGCTATTTGTCCTGTGTATGGCAATGGCAGCGCAATAGTGACTCTTCTTACCAGAAAAAAACTCTTGCTCGTAAAACCAGAAACTGCAAGTGATTCAACTCCATTTAGGACTGGGAAACAAACGCTAGCTCGCCTTACAAAAAACACACTCTGCTTTAGAGAAAAGAGCACTCATCTACTCTACTGTGTTTCCTATGGGGTCCAAACAGTGAGCTTGCTCAGAAAAAAAGAACTGTGCTTCCTACACACGGGCCATATCTAGTTCAACTCTGCTTATGAAACTGACAAGAACAGTAGCTCCTATTCAGTCCAATACACTGTAGTTGCTGGGAAAAGACGCGAGTGCTATTTGCACTGTGTATGGCAATGGGAATGCAATAGTGACTTTCCTTACAAGAAAACAACTCTTGTTCGTAGGACCAGAAACTGCATGTGATTCAACTCCATTTAGGACTGGGAAACAAACGCTAGCTCGCCTTACAAGAAACACACTCTGCTTTTGAGAAAAGAGCACTCTTCTACTCTCCTGTGTTTCCTATGGGGTCTGAGGAGTGAGCTTGCTCAGAACAAAAGAACTGTGCTTCCTACACACACGGCCATATCTAGTTCAATTCTGCTTAGTAACCTGACAAGAACAGTAGATCCTCTTCAGTCCAATACACTGTACTTGCTGGGAACAGACGCCAGTGCTATTTGTCCTGTGTATGGCAATGGCAGCCCAATAGTGACTCTTCTTACCATAAAACAACTCTTGCTCGTAGGACCAGAAACTGCATGTGATTCAAATCCATTTAGTACTGGAAAACAAACGCTAGCTCGCCTTACAAGAAACACACTCTGCTTTAGAGAAAAGAGCACTCTTCTACTCTACTGTGTTTCCTATGGGGTCCGAAAAGTGAGCTTGCTCAGAACAAAAGAACTGTGCTTCCTACATACGGGCCATATCTAGTTCAACTCTGCTTAGGAAACTGACAAGAACAGTAGCTTCTATTCGTTCCAATACACTGTACTTGCTGGGAACAGACGCGAGTGCTATTTGCACTGTGTATGGCATTTGGAGCGCAATAGTGACTCTTCTTACCAGAAAACAACTCTTGCTCGTAGGACCAAAAACTGCATGTGACTCAACTCCATTAGGACTGGGAAACAAACGCTAGCTCGCCTTACAAGAAACACACTCTGCTTTAGAGAAAAGAGCACTCTTCTACTCTACTGTGTTTCCTATAGGGCCAGAACAGTGAGCTTGCTCAGAACATAATAACTGGGTTTCATAAACACACGGGCCATTTGTAGTTCAACTCTGCTTAGGAAACTGACAAGAACAGTAGCTCCTCTTCAGTCCGATACACTGTACTTGCTGGGAAAAGACGCGAGTGCTATTTGCACTGTGTATGGCAATGGCAGCGCAATAGTGACTCTTCTTACCATAAAACAACTCTTGCTCGTAGGACCAGAAACTGCATGTGATTCAACTCCATTTAGGACTGGGAAACAAACGCTAGCTTGCCTTACAAGAAACACACTCTGCTTTAGAGAAAAGAGCATTCTTCTACTCTACTGTGTTTCCTATAGGGCCAGAACAGTGAGCTTGCTCAGAACAAAAAACTGTGCTTCCTACACACGGGCCAGATCTAGTTCAACTCTGCTTAGGAAACTGACAAAAACAGTAGCTCCTCTTCAGTCCAATACACTGTACTTGCTGGGAACAGACACGAGTGCTATTTGTACTGTGTATGGCATTTGGAGCGCAATAGTGACTCTTCTTACCAGAAAACAACTCTTGCTCGTAGGACCAAAAACTGCCTGTGACTCAACTCCATTTAAGACTGGGAAACAAACGCTAGCTCGCCTTACAAGAAACACACTCTGCTTTAGAGAAAAGAGCACTCTTCTACTCTACTGTGTTTCCTATGGGGTCCGAAGAGTGAGCTTGCTCTGAACAAAAGATCTGTGCTTCCTACACACACTGCCATATCTAGTTCAATTCTGCTTAGGAACCTGACAAGAACAGTAGATCCTTTTCAGTCCAATACACTGTACTTGCTGCGAACAGACGCCAGTGCTATTTGTCCTGTGTATGGCAATGGCAGCGCAATAGTGACTCTTCTTACCAGAAAACAACTCTTGCTCGTAGTACCAGAAACTGCATGGGATTCAACTCCATTTAGGACTGGGAAACAAACGCTAGCTCGCCTTACAAGAAACACACTCTGCTCTAGAGAAAAGAGCACTCTTCTACTCTACTGTGTTTCCTATGGGGTCAAAACAGTGAGCTTGCTCAGAACAAAAGAACTGTGCTTCCTACACACACGGATCATATATAGTTCAACTCTGCTTAGGAAACTGACAAGAACAGTAGCACCTATTCAGTCCAATACACTGTACTTGCTGGGAACAGACGTGAGTGCTATTTGCACTATGTATGGCAATGGGAGTGCAATAGTGACTTTCCTTACCAAAAAACAACTCTTTTTCGTAGGACCAGAAACTGCATGTGATTCAACTCCCTTTAGGACTGGGAAACAAACGCTAGCTCGCCTTACAAGAAACACACTCTGCTTTTGAGAAAAGAGCACTCTTCTACTCTACTGTGTTTCCTATGGGGTCTGAACAGTGAGCTTGCTCAGAACAAAAGAACTGTTCTTCCTACACACACGGCCATATCTAGTTCAATTCTGCTGAGGAACCTGACAAGAACAGTAGATCCTCTTCAGTCCAATACACTGTACTTGCTGGGAACAGACGCCAGTACTATTTGTCCAGTGTATGGCAATGGCAGAGCAATAGTGACTGTACTTACCATAAAACAACTTTTGCTCGTAGGACCAGAAACTGCATGTGATTCAACTCCATTTAGGACTGGGAAACAAACGCTAGCTCGCCCTACAAGAAACACACTCTGCTTTAGAGAAAAGAGCACTCTTCTACTCTACTGTGTTTCCTATGGGCTCCAAACAGTGAGCTTGCTCAGAACAAAAGAACTGTGCTTCCTACACACGGGCCATATCTAGTTCAACTCTGCTTAGGAAACTGACAAGAACAGTAGCTTCTATTCAGTCCAATACACTGTACTTGCTGGGAACAGACGCGAGTGCTATTTGCACTGTGTATGGCATTTGGAGCACAATAGTGACTCTTCTTACCAGAAAACAACTCTTGCTCGTAGGACCAAAAACTGCCTGTGACTCAACTCCATTTAGGACTGGGAAACAAACACGAGCTTGCCTTACAAGAAACACACTCTGCTTTAGAGAAAAGAGCACTCTTCTACTCTACTGTGTTTCCTATAGGGCCAGAACAGTGAGCTTGCTCACAACATAATAACTGTGCTTCCTAAACACACGGGCCAGATCTAGTTCTACTCTGCTTAGGAAACTGACAAGAACAGTAGCTCTTCTTCAGTTCAATACACTGTACTTGCTGGGAACAGACACGAGAGCTATTTGTACTGTGTATGGCATTTGGAGCGCAATAGTGACTCTTCTTACCAGAAAACAACTCATGCTCGTAGGACCAGAAACTGCCTGTGACTCAACTCTATTTAGGACTGGGAAACAAACGCTAGCTCGCCGTACAAGAAACACACTCTGCTTTAGAGAAAAGAGCACTCTTCTACTCTACTGTGTTTCCTATGGGTCAGAAGAGTGAGCTTGCTCTGAACAAAAGATCTGTGCTTCCTACACACACTGCCATATCTAGTTCAATTCTGCTTAGGAACCTGACAAGAACAGTAGATCCTTTTCAGTCCAATACACTGTACTTGCTGCGAACAGACGCCAGTGCTATTTGTCCTGTGTATGGCAATGGCATCGCAATAGTGACTCTTCTTACCAGAAAACAACTCTTGCTCGTAGTAACAGAAACTGCATGGGATTCAACTCCGTTTAGGACTGGGAAACAAACGCTAGCTCGCCTTACAAGAAACACACTCTGCTTTAGAGAAAAGAGCACTCTTCTACTCTACTGTGTTTCCTACGGGGTCAAAACAGTGAGCTTGCTCAGAACGAAAGAACTGTGCTTCCTACACACACGGATCATATATAGTTCAACTCTGCTTAGGAAACTGACAAGAACAGTAGCACCTATTCAGTCCAATACACTGTACTTACTGGGAACAGACGCGAGTGCTATTTGCACTGTGTATGGCAATGGGAGCGCAATAGTGACTTTCCTTACCAGAAAACAACTCTTGTACGTAGGACCAGAAACTGCATGTGATTCAACTCCATTTAAAGCTAGGGAACAAACGCTAGCTCGCCTTACAAGAAACAAACTCTGCTTTAGAGAAAAGAGCACTCATCTACTCTACTGTTTTTCCTATAGGGCCAGAACAGTGAGCATGCTCAGAACAAATAAACTGTGCTTCCTACACACACGGGCCATATCTAGTTCAACTCTGCTTCGGAAACTGACAAGAACAGTAGCTCCTCTTCAGTTTGATATACTGTACTTGCTGGGAACAGACGCCAGTGCTATTTGTCCTGTGTATGGCAATGGCAGCACAATAGTGACTATTCTTACCATAAAACAACTCTTGCTCATAGGACCAGAAACTGCATGTGATTCCACTCCATTTAAGACTGGGAAACGAACGCTAGCTCGCCTTACAATCAACACACTCTGCTTTAGCGAAAAGAGCACTCTTCTACTCTACTGTGTTTCCTATAGGGCCAGAACAGTGGGCTTGCTCAGAACAAAAGAACTGTGCTTCCTACACACACGGCCATATCTAGTTCAATTCAAATTAGGAACCTGACAAGAACAGTAGATCCTCTTCAGTCCAATACACTGTACTTGCTGGGAATAGACGCCAGTGCTATTTGTTCTGTGTATGGCAATGGGAGCACAATAGTGACTTTCCTTACCAGAAAACAACACTTGCTCGTAGGACCAGAAACTGCATGTGATTCAACTCCATTTAGGAGTGGGAAACAAATCCTAGCTCGCCTTACAAGAAACACACTCTGCTTTTGAGAAAAGAGCACTCTTCTACTCTACTGTGTTTCCTATGGGGTCCGAAAAGTGAGCTTGCTCAGAACAAAAGAACTGTGCTTCCTACACACACGACCATATCTAGTTCAATTCTGCTTAGGAACCTGACAAGAACAGTAGATCCTCTTCAGTCCAATACACTGTACTTGCTGGGAACAGACGCCAGTGCTATTTGTCCTGTGTATGGCAATGGCAGCGCAATAGTGACTCTTCTTACCATAAAACAACTCTTGCTCGTAGGACCAGAAACTGCATGTGATTCAACTCCATTTAGGACTGGGAAACAAACGCTAGATCGTCTTACAAGAAACATACTCTGCTTTAGAGAAAAGAGCACTCTTCTACTCTACTGTGTTTCTTATAGGGCCAGAACAGTGAGCTTGCTCAGAACAAAAGAACTGTGCTTCCTACACACGAGCCAGATCTAGTTCAACTCTGCTTAGGAAACTGACAAGAACAGTAGCTCCTATTCAGTCCAATACACTGTACTTGCTGGGAACAGTCGCGAGTGCTATTTGCACTGTTTATGGCATTTGGAGCGCAATAGTGACTCTTCTTACCAGAAAACAACTCTTGCTCATAGGACCAAAAACTGCCTGTGACTCAACTCCATTTAGGACTGGGAAACAAACGCGAGCTCGCCTTACAAGAAACACACTCTGCTTTAGAGAAAAGAGCACTCTTTTACTCAACTGTGTTTCCTATGGGGTCTGAACAGTGAGCTTTCTCAGAACAACAGATCTGTGCTTCCTATACACACGGCCATATCTAGTTCAATTCTGCTTAGGAACCTGACAAGAACAGTAGATCCTCTTCAGTCCAATTCACTGTACTTGCTGCGAACCTACGCCAGTGCTATTTGCACTGTTTATGGCAATGGGAGCGCAATAGTGACTTTCGTTACCAGAAAACAACTCTTGTTCGTAAGACCAGAAACTGCATGTGATTCAACTCCATTTAGAGCTAGGAAACAAACGCTATCTCGTCTTACAAGAAACACACTCTGCTTTAGAGAAAAGAGCACTCATCTACTCTACTGTGTTTCCTATAGGGCCAGAACAGTGAGCTTGCTCAGAATATAAGAACTGTGCTTTCTACACACATGGGCCATATCTAGTTCAACTCTGCTTAGGAAACTGACAAGAACAGTAGCTCCTCTTCAGTCCGATACACTGTACTTGCTGGGAACAGACGCCAGTGCTATTTGTCCAGTGTATGGCAATGGCAGAGCAATAGTGACTGTTTTTACCATAAAACAACTCTTACTCGTAGGACCAGAAACTGCATGTGATTCCACTCCATTTAGGACTGGGAAACAAATGCTAGCTCGCCTTACAGGAAACACACTCTGCTTTAGAGAAAAGAGCACTCTTCTACTCTACTCTGTTTCTTATGGGGTCCAAACAGTGAGCTTGTTCAGAACAAAAGAACTGTGCTTCCTACACACGGGCCAGATCTAGTTCAACTCTGCTTAGGAACCTGACAAGAACAGTAGATCCTCTTCAGTCCAATACACTGCACTTGCTGGGAACAGACCCCAGTGCTATTTGTCCTGTGTATGGCAATGGCAGCGCAATAGTGACTCTTCTTACCAGAAAACAACTCTTGCTCGTAAAACCAGAAAGTGCAAGTGATTCAACTCCATTTAGGACTGGGAAACAAACGCTAGCTCGCCTTACAAAAAACACAATCTGCTTTAGAGAAAAGAGCACTCTTCTACTCTACTGTGTTTCCTATGGGGTCCAAACAGTGAGCTTGCTCAGAAAAAAAGAACTGTGCTTCCTACACACGGGCCATATCTAGTTAAACTCTGCTTACGAAACTGACAAGAACAGTAGCTCCTATTCAGTCCAATACACTGTAGTTGCTGGGAACAGACGCGAGTGCTATTTGCACTGTGTATGGCAATGGGAATGCAATAGTGACTTTCCTTACAAGAAAACAACTCTTGTTCGTAGGACCAGAAACTGCATGTGATTCAACTCCATTTAGGACTGGGAAACAAACGCTAGCTCGCCTTACAAGAAACACACTCTGCTTTTGAGAAAAGAGCACTCTTCTACTCTCCTGTGTTTCCTATGGGGTCTGAGGAGTGAGCTTGCTCAGAACAAAAACACTGTGCTTCCTACACACACGGCCATATCTAGTTCAATTCTGCTTAGTAACCTGACAAGAACAGTAGATCCTCTTCAGTCCAATACACTGTACTTGCTGGGAACAGACGCCAGTGCTATTTGTCCTGTGTATGGAAATGGCAGCCCAATAGTGACTCTTCTTACCATAAAACAACTCTTGCTTGTAGGACCAGAAACTGCATGTGATTCAACTCCATTTAGTACTGGAAAACAAACGCTAGCTCGCCTTACAAGAAACACACTCTGCTTTAGAGAAAAGAGCACTCTTCTACTCTACTGTGTTTCCTATGGGGTCCGAAAAGTGAGCTTGCTCAGAACAAAAGAACTGTGCTTCCTACACAAGGGCCATATCTAGTTCAACTCTGCTTAGGAAACTGACAAGAACGGTAGCTTCTATTCAGTCCAATACACTGTACTTGCTGGGAACAGACGCGAGTGCTATTTGCACTGTGTATGGCATTTGGAGCGCAATAGTGACTCTTCTTACCAGAAAACAACTCTTGCTCGTAGGACCAAAAACTGCCTGTGACTCAACTCCATTTAGGACTGGGAAACAAACGTGAGCTCGCCTTACAAGAAACACACTCTGCTTTAGAGAAAAGAGCACTCTTCTACTCTACTGTGTTTCCTATAGGGCCAGAACAGTGAGCTTGCTCAGAACATAATAACTGTGCTTCGTACACACATGGATCATATCTAGTTAAACTCTGCTTAGGAAACTGACAAGAACAGTAGCTCCTATTCAGTCCAATACACTGTACTTGCTGGGAACAGACGCGAGTGCTATTTGCACTGTGTATGGCATTTGGAGCACATTAGTGACTCTTCTTACCAGAAAACATCTCTTGCTCGTAGGACCAAAAACTGCATGTGACTCAACTCCATTTAGGACTGGGAAACAAACGCGAGCTCGCCTTACAAGAAACACACTCTGCTTTAGAGAAAAGAGCACTCTTCTACTCTACTGTGTTTCCTATAGGGCCAGAACAGTGAGCTTGCTCAGAACATAATAACTGGGTTTCCTAAACACACGGGCCATTTCTAGTTCAACTCTGCTTAGGAAACTGACAAGAACAGTAGCTCCTCTTCAGTCCGATACACTGTACTTGCTGGGAAAAGACGCGAGTGCTATTTGCCCTGTGTATGGCAATGGCAGCGCAATAGTGACTCTTCTTACCAGAAAACAACTCTTGCTCATAGGACCAAAAACGGCCTGTGACTCAACTCCATTTAGGACTGGGAAACAAACGCGAGCTCGCCTTACAAGAAACACACTCTGCTTTAGAGAAAAGCGCACTCTTCTACTCTACTGTGTTTCCTATGGGGTCCGAACAGTGAGCTTGCTCTGAACAAAAGATCTGTGCTTCCTACACACACTGCCATATCTAGTTCAATTCTGCTTAGGAACCTGACAAAAACAGGAGATCCTTTTCAGTCCAATACAAAGTACTTGCTGCGAACAGATGCCAGTGCTATTTGTCCTGTGTATGGCAATGGCAGCGCAATAGTGACTCTTCTTACCAGAAAACAACTCTTGCTCGTAGTACCAGAAACTGCATGGGATTCAACTCCATTTAGGACTGGGAAACAAACGCTAGCTCACCTTACAGAAACACACTCTGTTTTAGAGAAAAGAGCACTCTTCTACTCTACTGTGTTTCCTACGGGGTCAAAACAGTGAGCTTGCTCAGAACAAAAGAACTGTGCTTCCTACACACACGGATCATATATAGTTCAACTCTGCTTAGGAAACTGACAAGAACAGTAGCACCTATTCAGTCCAATACACTGTACTTGCTGGGAACAGACGCGAGTGCTATTTGCACTGTGTATGGCAATGGGAGCACAATAGTGACTCTCCTTACCAGAAAACAACTCTTGTTCATAGGACCAGAAACTGCATGTGATTCAACTCCATTTAGAGCTAGGAAACAAACGCTAGCTCGCCTTACAAGAAACACACTCTGCTTTAGAGAAAAGAGCACTCATCTACTCTACTGTTTTTCCTAAAGGGCCAGAACAGTGAGCTTGCTCAGAACATAAGAACTGTGCTTCCTACACACACGGGCCATATCTAGTTCAACTCTGCTTAGGAAACTGACAAGAACAGTAGATCCTCTTCAATCCGATACACTGTACTTGCTGGGAACAAACGCCAGTGCTATTTGTCCTGTGTATGGCAATGGCAGCGCAATAGTGACTATTCTTACCATAATACAACTCTTGCTCATAGGACCAGAAACTGCATGTGATTCCTCTCCATTTAAGACTGGGAAACAAACTCTAGCTCGCCTTACAATCAACACACTCTGCTTTAGCGAAAAGAGCACTCTTCTACTCTACTGTGTTTCCTATAGGGCCAGAAAAGTGGGCTTGCTCAGAACAAAAGAAGTGTGCTTCCTACACACACGCCCATATATAGTTCAATTCTGCTTAGGAACCTGACAAGAACAGTAGATCCTCTTCAGTCCAATACACTGTACTTCCTGGGAACAGACGCCAGTGCTATTTGTCCTGTGTATGGCAATGGCAGCGCAATAGTGACTATTCTTACCATAAAACAACTCGTGCTCGTAGTAGCAGAAACTGCATTTGATTCAACTCCATTTAGGACAGGGAAAGAAACGCTAGCTCGCCTTACAAGAAACACACTCTGCTTTTGAGAAAAGAGCACTCTTCTACACTACTGTGTTTCCTATAGGGCCAGAAAAGTGAGCTTGCTCAGAACATAAGAACTGTGCTTCCTACACAAACGGGCCATATCTAGTTCAACTCTGCTTAGGAAACTGACAAGAACTGTAGCTCCTCTTCCTTCCGATACACTGTACTTGCTGGGAACAGACGCGAGTGCTATTTGCACTGTGTATGGCAATGGGAGTGCAATAGTGACTTTCCTTACCAGAAAACAACTCTTGCTCGTAGGACCAGAAACTGCATTTGATTCAAGTCCATTTAGGACTGGGAAACAAACGCTAGCTCGCCTTATAAGAAACACACTCTGCTTTTGAGAAAAGAGCACTCTTCTACTCTACTGTGTTTCCTAGAGCGCCAGAACAGTGAGCTTCCTCAGAACAAATGAACTGTGCTTCCGAGACACGGGCCATATCTAGTTCAACTCTGCTTAGGAAACTGAGAAGAACAGTAGCTCCTCTTCATTCCAATACACTGTACTTGCTGGGAACAGACGGGAGTGCTATTTGCACTGTATGGCAATGGGAGCGCAATAGTGACTTTCCTTACCAGAAAACAACTCTTGCTCGTAGGACCAGAAATTGCATGTGATTCATCTCCATTTAAGAATGGGAAACAAACGCTAGCTCGCCTTACAAGAAAAACTCTCTGCTTTTGAGAAAAGAGCACTCTTCTACTCTACTGTCTTTCCTATGGGATCCGAACAGTGAGCTTGCTCAGAACAAAAGAACTGTGCTTCCTACACACACGGCCATATCTAGTTCAATTCTGCTTAGGAACCTGACAAGAACAGTAGATCCTCTTCAGTCCAATACACTGTACTTGCTTGAAGAGACGCCAGTGCTATTTGTCTTGTGTATGGCAATGGCAAGGCAATAGTGACTCTTCTTACCAGAAAACAACTCTTGTACATACGACCAAAAACTGCCTGTGATTCAACTCCATTTAGGACTGGGAAACAAACGCTAGCTCGCCTTACAATCAACACACTCTGCTTTAGTGAAAAGAGCACTCTTCTACTCTACTGTTTTTCCTATAGGGCCAGAACAGTGGGCTTGCTCAGAACAAAAGAACTGTGCTTCCTACACACACGGCCATATCTAGTTCAATTCTGCTTAGGAACCTGACAAGAACAACAGATCCTCTTCAGTCCAATACACTGTACTTGCTGGGAACAGACGCCAGTGCTATTTGTCCTGTGTATGGCAATGGGAGCGCAATAGTGACTATTCTTACCATAAAACAACTCGTGCTCGTAGTACCAGAAACTGCATGTGATTCAACTCCATTTAGGACTGGGAAACAAACGCTAGCTCGCCTTACAAGAAACACACTCTGCTTTTGAGAAAAGAGCACTCTTCTACTCTCCTGTGTTTCCTATGGGGTCTGAGGAGTGAGCTTGCTCAGAACAAAAACACTGTGCTTCCTACACACACGGCCATATCTAGTTCAATTCTGCTTAGTAACCTGACAAGAACAGTAGATCCTCTTCAGTCCAATACACTGTACTTGCTGGGAACAGACGCCAGTGCTATTTGTCCTGTGTATGGAAATGGCAGCCCAATAGTGACTCTTCTTACCATAAAACAACTCTTGCTCGTAGGACCAGAAACTGCATGTGATTCAACTCCATTTAGTACTGGAAAACAAACGCTAGCTCGCCTTACAAGAAACACACTCTGCTTTAGAGAAAAGAGCACTCTTCTACTCTACTGTGTTTCCTATGGGGTCCGAAAAGTGAGCTTGCTCAGAACAAAAGAACTGTGCTTCCTACACAAGGGCCATATCTAGTTCAACTCTGCTTAGGAAACTGACAAGAACGGTAGCTTCTATTCAGTCCAATACACTGTACTTGCTGGGAACAGACGCGAGTGCTATTTGCACTGTGTATGGCATTTGGAGCGCAATAGTGACTCTTCTTACCAGAAAACAACTCTTGCTCGTAGGACCAAAAACTGCCTGTGACTCAACTCCATTTAGGACTGGGAAACAAACGTGAGCTCGCCTTACAAGAAACACACTCTGCTTTAGAGAAAAGAGCACTCTTCTACTCTACTGTGTTTCCTATAGGGCCAGAACAGTGAGCTTGCTCAGAACATAATAACTGTGCTTCGTACACACATGGACCATATCTAGTTAAACTCTGCTTAGGAAACTGACAAGAACAGTAGCTCCTCTTCAGTCCAATACACTGTACTTGCTGGGAACAGACACGAGTGCTATTTGTACTGTGTATGGCATTTGGAGCGCAATAGTGACTCTTCTTACCAGAAAACAACTCTTGCTCGTAGGACCAAAAACTGCCTGTGACTCAACTCCATTTAAGACTGGGAAACAAACGCTAGCTCGCCTTACAAGAAACACACTCTGCTTTAGAGAAAAGAGCACTCTTCTACTCTACTGTGTTTCCTATGGGGTCCGAAGAGTGAGCTTGCTCTGAACAAAAGATCTGTGCTTCCTACACACACTGCCATATCTAGTTCAATTCTGCTTAGGAACCTGACAAGAACAGTAGATCCTTTTCAGTCCAATACACTGTACTTGCTGCAAACAGACGCCAGTGCTATTTGTCCTGTGTATGGCAATGGCAGCGCAATAGTGACTCTTCTTACCAGAAAACAACTCTTGCTCGTAGTACCAGAAACTGCATGGGATTCAACTCCATTTAGGACTGGGAAACAAACGCTAGCTCGCCTTACAAGAAACACACTCTGCTCTAGAGAAAAGAGCACTCTTCTACTCTACTGTGTTTCCTATGGGGTCAAAACAGTGAGCTTGCTCAGAACAAAAGAACTGTGCTTCCTACACACACGGATCATATATAGTTCAACTCTGCTTAGGAAACTGACAAGAACAGTAGCACCTATTCAGTCCAATACACTGTACTTGCTGGGAACAGACGTGAGTGCTATTTGCACTATGTATGGCAATGGGAGTGCAATAGTGACTTTCCTTACCAAAAAACAACTCTTTTTCGTAGGACCAGAAACTGCATGTGATTCAACTCCCTTTAGGACTGGGAAACAAACGCTAGCTCGCCTTACAAGAAACACACTCTGCTTTTGAGAAAAGAGCACTCTTCTGTACTACTGTGTTTCCTATGGGGTCTGAACAGTGAGCTTGCTCAGAACAAAAGAACTGTTCTTCCTACACACACGGCCATATCTAGTTCAATTCTGCTGAGGAACCTGACAAGAACAGTAGATCCTCTTCAGTCCAATACACTGTACTTGCTGGGAACAGACGCCAGTACTATTTGTCCAGTGTATGGCAATGGCAGAGCAATAGTGACTGTACTTACCATAAAACAACTTTTGCTCGTAGGACCAGAAACTGCATGTGATTCAACTCCATTTAGGACTGGGAAACAAACGCTAGCTCGCCCTACAAGAAACACACTCTGCTTTAGAGAAAAGAGCACTCTTCTACTCTACTGTGTTTCCTATGGGCTCCAAACAGTGAGCTTGCTCAGAACAAAAGAACTGTGCTTCCTACACACGGGCCATATCTAGTTCAACTCTGCTTAGGAAACTGACAAGAACAGTAGCTTCTATTCAGTCCAATACACTGTACTTGCTGGGAACAGACGCGAGTGCTATTTGCACTGTGTATGGCATTTGGAGCACAATAGTGACTCTTCTTACCAGAAAACAACTCTTGCTCGTAGGACCAAAAACTGCCTGTGACTCAACTCCATTTAGGACTGGGAAACAAACACGAGCTTGCCTTACAAGAAACACACTCTGCTTTAGAGAAAAGAGCACTCTTCTACTCTACTGTGTTTCCTATAGGGCCAGAACAGTGAGCTTGCTCACAACATAATAACTGTGCTTCCTAAACACACGGGCCAGATCTAGTTCTACTCTGCTTAGGAAACTGACAAGAACAGTAGCTCTTCTTCAGTTCAATACACTGTACTTGCTGGGAACAGACACGAGAGCTATTTGTACTGTGTATGGCATTTGGAGCGCAATAGTGACTCTTCTTACCAGAAAACAACTCATGCTCGTAGGACCAGAAACTGCCTGTGACTCAACTCTATTTAGGACTGGGAAACAAACGCTAGCTCGCCGTACAAGAAACACACTCTGCTTTAGAGAAAAGAGCACTCTTCTACTCTACTGTGTTTCCTATGGGTCAGAAGAGTGAGCTTGCTCTGAACAAAAGATCTGTGCTTCCTACACACACTGCCATATCTAGTTCAATTCTGCTTAGGAACCTGACAAGAACAGTAGATCCTTTTCAGTCCAATACACTGTACTTGCTGCGAACAGACGCCAGTGCTATTTGTCCTGTGTATGGCAATGGCATCGCAATAGTGACTCTTCTTACCAGAAAACAACTCTTGCTCGTAGTAACAGAAACTGCATGGGATTCAACTCCGTTTAGGACTGGGAAACAAACGCTAGCTCGCCTTACAAGAAACACACTCTGCTTTAGAGAAAAGAGCACTCTTCTACTCTACTGTGTTTCCTACGGGGTCAAAACAGTGAGCTTGCTCAGAACGAAAGAACTGTGCTTCCTACACACACGGATCATATATAGTTCAACTCTGCTTAGGAAACTGACAAGAACAGTAGCACCTATTCAGTCCAATACACTGTACTTACTGGGAACAGACGCGAGTGCTATTTGCACTGTGTATGGCAATGGGAGCGCAATAGTGACTTTCCTTACCAGAAAACAACTCTTGTACGTAGGACCAGAAACTGCATGTGATTCAACTCCATTTAAAGCTAGGGAACAAACGCTAGCTCGCCTTACAAGAAACAAACTCTGCTTTAGAGAAAAGAGCACTCATCTACTCTACTGTTTTTCCTATAGGGCCAGAACAGTGAGCATGCTCAGAACAAATAAACTGTGCTTCCTACACACACGGGCCATATCTAGTTCAACTCTGCTTCGGAAACTGACAAGAACAGTAGCTCCTCTTCAGTTTGATATACTGTACTTGCTGGGAACAGACGCCAGTGCTATTTGTCCTGTGTATGGCAATGGCAGCACAATAGTGACTATTCTTACCATAAAACAACTCTTGCTCATAGGACCAGAAACTGCATGTGATTCCACTCCATTTAAGACTGGGAAACGAACGCTAGCTCGCCTTACAATCAACACACTCTGCTTTAGCGAAAAGAGCACTCTTCTACTCTACTGTGTTTCCTATAGGGCCAGAACAGTGGGCTTGCTCAGAACAAAAGAACTGTGCTTCCTACACACACGGCCATATCTAGTTCAATTCAAATTAGGAACCTGACAAGAACAGTAGATCCTCTTCAGTCCAATACACTGTACTTGCTGGGAATAAACGCCAGTGCTATTTGTTCTGTGTATGGCAATGGGAGCACAATAGTGACTTTCCTTACCAGAAAACAACACTTGCTCGTAGGACCAGAAACTGCATGTGATTCAACTCCATTTAGGAGTGGGAAACAAATCCTAGCTCGCCTTACAAGAAACACACTCTGCTTTTGAGAAAAGAGCACTCTTCTACTCTACTGTGTTTCCTATGGGGTCCGAAAAGTGAGCTTGCTCAGAACAAAAGAACTGTGCTTCCTACACACACGACCATATCTAGTTCAATTCTGCTTAGGAACCTGACAAGAACAGTAGATCCTCTTCAGTCCAATACACTGTACTTGCTGGGAACAGACGCCAGTGCTATTTGTCCTGTGTATGGCAATGGCAGCGCAATAGTGACTCTTCTTACCA
This sequence comes from Peromyscus eremicus, assembly GCF_949786415.1. Lineage (NCBI taxonomy): Eukaryota > Metazoa > Chordata > Mammalia > Rodentia > Cricetidae > Peromyscus > Peromyscus eremicus. The sequence continues at coordinate 347 of NW_026736922.1, read as the reverse complement.
TAAAACAACTCTTGCTCGTAGGACCAGAAACTGCATGTGATTCAACTCCATTTAGGACTGGGAAACAAACGCTAGATCGTCTTACAAGAAACATACTCTGCTTTAGAGAAAAGAGCACTCTTCTACTCTACTGTGTTTCTTATAGGGCCAGAACAGTGAGCTTGCTCAGAACAAAAGAACTGTGCTTCCTACACACGAGCCAGATCTAGTTCAACTCTGCTTAGGAAACTGACAAGAACAGTAGCTCCTATTCAGTCCAATACACTGTACTTGCTGGGAACAGTCGCGAGTGCTATTTGCACTGTTTATGGCATTTGGAGCGCAATAGTGACTCTTCTTACCAGAAA
>NW_026736921.1:0-55352 GCF_949786415.1 Peromyscus eremicus | reverse complement strand
ATAGTGACTCTTCTTACCAGAAAACAACTCTTGCTCATAGGACCAGAAACTGCATGTGATTCAACTTCATTTAGGACTGGGAAACAAACCCTAGCTCGCCTTACAAGAAACACACTCTGCTTTTGAGAAAAGAGCTCTCTTCTACTCTACTTTTTTTTCCTATGGGGTCTGAACAGTGAGCTTGCTCAGAACAAAAGAACTGTGCTTCCTACATACACGGGCCATATCCAGTTCAACTCTGCTTAGGAAACTGACAAGATCAGTAGCTCCTCTTCAGTCCAATACACTGTACTTGCTGGGAACAGACGCGAGTGCTATTTGCACTGTCTACTGCAATGGGAGCGCAATAGTGACTTTCCTTACCAGAAAACAACTCTTGCTCGTAGGAACAGAAACTGCATGGGATTCAACTCCATTTAGGACTGGGAAACAAACCCTAGCTCGCCTTACAAGAAACACACTCTGCTTTTGCGATTAGAGCACTCTTCTACTCTACTGTTTTTCCTATAGGGCCAGAACAGTGAGCTTGCTCAGAACAAAAGAACTGTGCTTCCTACACACACGGGCCATATCTAGTTCAACTCTGCTTAGCAAACTAACAAGGACAGTCGCTCCTGTTCAGTCCAATACACTGTAAATGCTGGAAACAGTCGCCAGTGCTATTTGCCCTGTGTATGACAATGGGAGCGCAATAGTGACTCTTCTTTCTAGAAAACAACTCTTGCTTGTAGGACCAAAAACTGCATGTGATTCAACTCCTTTTAGAACTAGGAAACAAACTCTAGCTTGCCTTACAAGAAACACACTCTGCTTTTCAGAAAAGAGCACTCTTCTACTCTACTGTTTTTCCTATGGGACCAGAACAGTGAGCTTGCTCAGAACAAAAGAACTGTGCTTCCTACACACACTGGCCATATCCAGTTCAACTATGCTTAGGAAACTGACAAGAACAGTAGCTCCTCTTCAGTCCAATACACTGTACTTGCTGGGAACAGACGCGAGTGCTATTTGCACTGTGTATGGCAATGGGAGCGCAATAGTGACTCTTCTTTCTAGAAAACAACTCTTGCTCGTAGGACCAGAAACTGTATGTGATTCAACTCCATTTAGGACTGGGAAACAAACGCTAGCTCGCCTTCCAAGAAACACACTTTGCTTTTGACAAAAGAGCACTCTTCTACTCTACTGTGTTGCCTATGGGGTCCGAACAGTGAGCTTGCTCATAACAAAAGAACTGTGCCTCCTACATTCACGGGCCACATCTAGTACAACTCTGCTTAGGAAACTTACGAGAACCGTAGCTCCTCTTCAGTCCAATACACGGTACTTCCTGGGAACAGACACGAGTGCTATTTGCACTGTGTATATCAATTGGAGCGCAATAGTGACTCTTCTTACCAGAAAACAACTCTTGCTCATAGGAACAGAAACTACATGGGATTCAACTCTATTTAGGACTGGGAAAAAAACGCTAGCTTGCCTTACAAGAAACACACTCTGCTTTTGAGAAAAGAGCACTCTTCTACTCTGCTGTGTTTCCTATGGGGTCCGAACAGTGAGCTTGCTCAGAACAAAAGAACTGTGCTTCCTACACACACGGCCATATCTAGTTCAATTCTGCTTAGGAAACTGACAATAACAGTAGCTCCTCTTCAGTGCAATACACTGTACTTGCTGGGAACAGACGCGTGTGCTGTTTGCCCTGTGTATGAAAATGGGAGCGCAATAGTGACTCTTCTTACCAGAAAACTACTCGTGCTCGTAGGACCAGAAACTGCATGCGATTCAACTCCATTTCTGACTGGGAAACAAACACTAGCTCTCCTTACAAGAAATACACTCTGCTTTTGAGAAAAGAGCACTCTTCTACTCTACTGTGTTTCCTATGGGGTCTGAACAGTGAGCTTGCTCAGAACAAAAGAACTGTGCTTCCTACACACACGGGCCATATCTAATTCAACTCTGCTTAGGAAACTGACAAGAACAGTAGCTCCTCTTCAGTCCAATATACTGTACTTGCTGGGAACAGACGCGAGTGCTATTTGCACTGTTTATGGTAATGGGAACTCAATTGTGACTTTCCTTACCAGAAAACAACTCTTGCTTGCAGGACTGAAAACTGCATGTGATTCAACTCCATTTAGAACTGGGAAATAAACGCTAGCTCGCCTTACAAAAAAGAGACTCTGCTTTTGAGAAAAGAGCACTGTTCTACTCTAATGTGTTTCCTATATGGTCAGAACAGTGAGCTTGCTCAGAACAAAAGAACTGTGCTTCCTACACACACGGCCATATCTAGATCAATTCTGCTTAGGAAACTGACAAGAACAGTAGCTCCTCTTCAGTCCAATACACTGTACATGCTGGGAACCGACACCTGTGTTATTTGCCCTGTGTATGACAATGGGAGCGCAATAGTGACTCTTCCTACCAGAAAACAACTCTTGCTCGTAGGACAAGAAACTGCATGTGATTCAACTCCATTTAGGACTGGGAAACAAACGCTAGCTCGCCTTACAAGAAACACACTCTGCTTTTGAGAAAAGAGCACTCTTCTACTCTACTGTGTTTCCTATGGGGTTCGAACAGTGAGCTTGCTCAGAACAAAAGAACTGTGCTTCCTACACACACAGCCATATCTAGTTCAACTCTGCTTAGGAAGCTGACAAGAACAGTAGATTCTCTTTAGTCCAATACACTTTCATGCTGGGGACAGACGCGAGTGCTATTTGCCCTGTGTATGACAATGGGAGCGCAATAGTGACTCTTCTTACCAGAAAACAACTCTTGCTTGTAGGACCAGAAACTGCATGTGATTCAACTCCATTTAAAACTTGGAAACAAACGCTAGCTTGCCTTACAAGAAACACTATCCTTTTGAGAAAAGAGCACTCTTCTACTCTACTGTTTTTCCTATGGGACCAGAACAGTGAGCTTGCTCAGAACAAAAGAACTGTGCTTCCTACACACACTGGCCATATCCAGTTCAACTATGCTTAGGAAACTGACAAGAACAGTAGCTCCTCTTCAGTCCAATACACTGTACTTGCTGGGAACAGACGCGAGTGCTATTTGCACTGTGTATGGCAATGGGAGCGCAATAGTGACTCTTCTTTCTAGAAAACAACTCTTGCTCGTAGGACCAGAAACTGTATGTGATTCAACTCCATTTAGGACTGGGAAACAAACGCTAGCTCGCCTTCCAAGAAACACACTTTGCTTTTGACAAAAGAGCACTCTTCTACTCTACTGTGTTGCCTATGGGGTCCGAACAGTGAGCTTGCTCATAACAAAAGAACTGTGCCTCCTACATTCACGGGCCACATCTAGTACAACTCTGCTTAGGAAACTTACAAGAACCGTAGCTCCTCTTCAGTCCAATACACGGTACTTCCTGGGAACAGACACGAGTGCTATTTGCACTGTGTATATCAATTGGAGCGCAATAGTGACTCTTCTTACCAGAAAACAACTCTTGCTCATAGGAACAGAAACTACATGGGATTCAACTCTATTTAGGACTGGGAAAAAAACGCTAGCTCGCCTTACAAGAAACACACTCTGCTTTTGAGAAAAGAGCACTCTTCTACTCTACTGTGTTTCCTATGGGGTCCTAACAGTGAGCTTGCTCAGAACAAATGAACTGTGCATCCTACACAAACGGGCAATATCTAGTTCAACTCTGCTTAGGAAACTGACAAGAACAGTAGCTCCTCTTCAGTCCAATACACTGTAGTTGCTTTGAACAGACGCGAGGGCTAATTTCACTGTGTATGGCATTGGGAGCACAAGAGTGACTATCCTTACCAGAAAACAACTCTTGTTCGTAGGACCAAAAACTGCATGTGTTTCAACTCCATTAAGGACTGGGAAACAAAAGCTAGCTTGTCTTACAAGAAACACTCTCTGCTTTTGAAAAAAGAGCACTCTTCTACTCTACTGTGTTTACTATAGGGCCAGAAGAGTGAGCTTGCTCAGAACAAAAGAACTGTGCTTCCTACACACATGGCCATATCTATTTCAATTCTGGTTAGGAAACTGATAAGAACAGTAGATCCTCTTCAGTCCAATACACTGTACTTGCTGGGAACAAACGCCAGTGCTATTTGTCCTTTGTATGACAATGGGAGCACAATAGTGACTCTTCTTTCTAGAAAACCACTCTTGCTCGTAGGACCAGAAACTGCATGTGATTCAAGTCCATTTTGGACTAGGAAACAAACGCTAGCTCACCTTACAAGAAAAACACTCTGCTTTTGAGAAAAGAGCACTCTTCTACACTACAGTGTTGCCTATGGGGTCCGAACAGTGAGCTAGCTCAGAACAAAAGAACTGTGCTTCCTACACTCACGGGCCATATCTAGTACAACTCTGCTTAGGAAACATACAAGAACAGTAGCTCCTCTTCAGTCCAATACACTGTACTTGCTGGGAACAGACGCGAAAGCTATTTGCCTTGTGTAGGGCAATGGGAGCGCAATGGTGACTCTTCATACCAGAAAACAACTCTTGCTCGTAAGAATAGAAACTACATGGGATTCAACTCCATTTACGATTGGGAAACAAACGCTAGCTCGCCTTACAAGAAACACACTCTGCTTGTGAAAAGACCACTCTTCTACTCTACTGTGTTTCCTATGGGGTCCGAACAGTGAGCTTGCTCAGAACAAAAGAACTGTGCTTCCTACACACACGGGCCTTATCTAGTTCAACTGTGCTTGGGAAACTGACAAGAACAGTAGCTCCTCTTCAGTCCAGTACACTGTACTTCCTGGCAACAGACACGAGTGCTATTTGCACTGTGTATGGGAATGGGAGCGCAATAGTGACTTTCCTTACGAGAAAACAACTCTTGCTCCTAGGACCAGAAACTGCATGTGATTCAACTCCATTTAGGACTGGGAAACAAACGCTAGCTCGCCTTACAAGAAACACACTCTGCTTTTGAGAAAAGAGCACTCTTCTACTCTACTGTGTTTCCTAAAGGGCCAGAAGAGTGAGCTTGCTCAGAAAAAAAGCATTGTGCTTCCTACACACAAGGTCATATCTAGTTCAATTCTGCTTAGGAACCTGACAAGAACAGTAGATCCTCTTCAGTCCAATACACTGTACTTGCTGGGAAAAGACGCCAGTGCTATTTGTCCTGTGTATGTCAATGGCAGCGCAATAGTGACTCTTCTTACCATAAAACAACTCTTGCTCATAGGACAAAAAACTGCATGTGATTCAACTCTATTTAGGACTGGGAAACAAACTCTAGCTCGCCTTACAAGAAAGACACTCTGCTTTTGAGAAAAGAGCACTCTTCTACTCTACTGTGTTTCCTATGGGGTCCGAACAGTGAGATTGCTCAGAACAAATGAACTGTGCTTCCTAGACACACGGGCCATATCTAGTTCAACTCTGCTTAGGAAAATGAGAAGAACAGTAGCTCCTCTTCAGTCCAATACACTGTACTTGCTGGGAACAGACGGGAGTGCTATTTGCACTGTGTATGGCAATGGGAGCACAGTAGTGACTTTCCTTACCAGAAAACAACTCTTGCTCATAGGACCAGAAACTGCATGTGATTCAACGCCATTTAGGACTGGGAAACAAACGCTAGCTCGCCTTACAAGAAACAGTCTCTGCTTTAGAGAAAAGAGCACTCTTCTACTCTACTGTGTTTCCTATGGGGTCCAAACAGTGAGCTTGCTCAGAACAAAAGAACTGTGCTTCCTACACACACGGACCATTTGTAGTTCAACTCTGCTTAGGAAACTGACAAGAACAGTAGCTCCTCTTCAGTCCAATACACAGTACTTGCTGGGAACAGACGCGAGTGCTATTTGTACTGTGTATGGCAATGAGAGCACAATAGTGACTTTCCTTACCAGAAAACAACTCTTGCTCGTAGGACCACAAACTGCATGTGATTCCACTCTATTTAGGACTGCGAAACAAACGCTAGCTGGCCTTACAAGAAACACACTCTGCTTTTGAGAAAAGAGCACTCTTCTACTCTACGGTGTTTCCTATGTTGTCCAAACAGTGAGCTTGCTCAGAACAAAAGAACTGTGCTTCCTACACACAAGGACCATATCTAGTTCAACTCTGCTTTGGAAACTGCCAAGAACAGTAGCTCCTCTTCAGTCCAGTACACTGTACTTGCTGGGAACAGAAGCCAGTGCTATTTGTCCTGTGTAGGGCAATGGCAGCGCAATATTGACTCTTCTTACCAGAAAACAACTCTTGCTCGTAGGACCAGATACTGCATGGCATTCAACTCCATTTAGGACTGGGAAACAAACGCTAGCTCGCCTTACAAGAAACACACTCTGCTTTTGAGAAAAGAGCACTCTTCTACTCTACTGTGTTTCCTATGGGTCGAAACAGTGAGCTTGCTCAGAACAAAAGAACTGTGCTTCCTACACACACCGACCATATCTAGATCAACCCTGCTTAGGAAACTGACAAGTACAGTAGCTCCTCTTCAGTCTGATACACTGTACTTGCTGGGAACAGACGCGAGTGCTATTTGCACTGTGTATGGCAATGGGAGCGCAATAGTGACTTACCTTACCAGAAAACAACTCTTGCTCGTAGGACCAGAAATTGCATGTGATTCAACTCCATTTAGGACTGGGAAACAAACGCTAGTTCACCTTACAAGAAACACACTCTGCTTTTGAGAAAGGAGCACAATTCTACTCTACTGTGTTTCCTATGGGGTCCGAACAGTGAGCTTGCTCAGAACAAAAGAACTGTGCTTCCTACACACACGGCCATATCTAGTTCAATTCTGCTTAGGAACCTGACCAGAACAGTAGATCCTCTTCAGTCCAATACACTGTACTTGCTAGGAACAGACGCCAGTGCTATTTGTCCTGAGTGTGGCAATGGCAGCGCAATAGTGACTCTTCTTACCATAAAACAACTCTTTCTCGTAGGACCAGAAACTGCATGTGATTCCACTCCATTAAGGACTGGGAAACAAACGCTAGCTCGCCTTACAAGAAACACACTCTGCTTTAGAGAAAAGAGCACTCTTCTACTCTACTGTGTTTCCTATGGGGTCTGAACCGTGAGCTTGCTCAGAACAAAAGAACTGTGCTTCCTACACACACGGGCCATATCTAATTCAACTCTGCTTAGGAAACTGACAAGAACAGTAGCTCCTCTTCAGTCCAATATACTGTACTTGCTGGGAACAGACGCGAGTGCTATTTGCACTGTTTATGGTAATGGGAACTCAATTGTGACTTTCCTTACCAGAAAACAACTCTTGCTTGCAGGACTGAAAACTGCATGTGATTCAACTCCATTTAGAACTGGGAAATAAACGCTAGCTCGCCTTACAAAAAAGAGACTCTGCTTTTGAGAAAAGAGCACTGTTCTACTCTAATGTGTTTCCTATATGGTCAGAACAGTGAGCTTGCTCAGAACAAAAGAACTGTGCTTCCTACACACACGGCCATATCTAGATCAATTCTGCTTAGGAAACTGACAAGAACAGTAGCTCCTCTTCAGTCCAATACACTGTACATGCTGGGAACCGACACCTGTGTTATTTGCCCTGTGTATGACAATGGGAGCGCAATAGTGACTCTTCCTACCAGAAAACAACTCTTGCTCGTAGGACAAGAAACTGCATGTGATTCAACTCCATTTAGGACTGGGAAACAAACGCTAGCTCGCCTTACAAGAAACACACTCTGCTTTTGAGAAAAGAGCACTCTTCTACTCTACTGTGTTTCCTATGGGGTTCGAACAGTGAGCTTGCTCAGAACAAAAGAACTGTGCTTCCTACACACACAGCCATATCTAGTTCAACTCTGCTTAGGAAGCTGACAAGAACAGTAGATTCTCTTCAGTCCAATACACTTTCATGCTGGGGACAGACGCGAGTGCAATTTGCCCTGTGTATGACAATGGGAGCGCAATAGTGACTCTTCTTACCAGAAAACAACTCTTGCTTGTAGGACCAGAAACTGCATGTGATTCAACTCCATTTAAAACTTGGAAACAAACGCTAGCTTGCCTTACAAGAAACACTATCCTTTTGAGAAAAGAGCACTCTTCTACTCTACTGTTTTTCCTATGGGACCAGAACAGTGAGCTTGCTCAGAACAAAAGAACTGTGCTTCCTACACACACTGGCCATATCCAGTTCAACTATGCTTAGGAAACTGACAAGAACAGTAGCTCCTCTTCAGTCCAATACACTGTACTTGGTGGGAACAGACGCGAGTGCTATTTGCACTGTGTATGGCAATGGGAGCGCAATAGTGACTCTTCTTTCTAGAAAACAACTCTTGCTCGGAGGACCAGAAACTGTATGTGATTCAACTCCATTTAGGACTGGGAAACAAACGCTAGCTCGCCTTCCAAGAAACACACTTTGCTTTTGACAAAAGAGCACTCTTCTACTCTACTGTGTTGCCTATGGGGTCCGAACAGTGAGCTTGCTCATAACAAAAGAACTGTGCCTCCTACATTCACGGGCCACATCTAGTACAACTCTGCTTAGGAAACTTACAAGAACCGTAGCTCCTCTTCAGTCCAATACACGGTACTTCCTGGGAACAGACACGAGTGCTATTTGCACTGTGTATATCAATTGGAGCGCAATAGTGACTCTTCTTACCAGAAAACAACTCTTGCTCATAGGAACAGAAACTACATGGGATTCAACTCTATTTAGGACTGGGAAAAAAACGCTAGCTTGCCTTACAAGAAACACACTCTGCTTTTGAGAAAAGAGCACTCTTCTACTCTACTGTGTTTCCTATGGGGTCCGAACAGTGAGCTTGCTCAGAACAAAAGAACTGTGCTTCCTACACACACGGCCATATCTAGTTCAATTCTGCTTAGGAAACTGACAAGAACAGTAGCTCCTCTTCAGTGCAATACACTGTACTTGCTGGGAACAGACGCGTGTGCTGTTTGCCCTGTGTATGAAAATGGGAGCGCAATAGTGACTCTTCTTACCAGAAAACTACTCGTGCTCGTAGGACCAGAAACTGCATGCGATTCAACTCCATTTCTGACTGGGAAACAAACACTAGCTCTCCTTACAAGAAATACACTCTGCTTTTGAGAAAAGAGCACTCTTCTACTCTACTGTGTCTCCTATGGGGTCTGAACAGTGAGCTTGCTCAGAACAAAAGAACTGTGCTTCCTACACACACTGGCCATATCTAATTCAACTCTGCTTAGTAAACTAACAAGAACAGTAGCTCCTCTTCAGTCCAATATACTGTACTTGCTGGGAACAGACGCGAGTGCTATTTGCACTGTTTATGGTAATGGGAACTCAATTGTGACTTTCCTTACCAGAAAACAACTCTTGCTTGCAGGACTGAAAACTGCATGTGATTCAACTCCATTTAGAACTGGGAAATAAACGCTAGCTCGCCTTACAAAAAAGAGACTCTGCTTTTGAGAAAAGAGCACTGCTCTACTCTAATGTGTTTCCTATATGGTCAGAACAGTGAGCTTGCTCAGAACAAAAGAACTGTGCTTCCTACACACACTGGCCATATCCAGTTCAACTATGCTTAGGAAACTGACAAGAACAGTAGCTCCTCTTCAGTCCAATACACTGTACTTCCTGGGAACAGACGCGAGTGCTATTTGCCCTGTGTATGACAATGGGAGCGCAATAGTGACTCTTCCTACCAGAAAACAACTCTTGCTCGTAGGACAAGAAACTGCATGTGATTCAACTCCATTTAGGACTGGGAAAAAAACGCTAGCTCGCCTTACAAGAAACACACTCTGCTTTTGAGAAAAGAGCACTCTTCTACTCTACTGTGTTTCCTATGGGGTCCTAACAGTGAGCTTGCTCAGAACAAATGAACTGTGCATCCTACACAAACGGGCAATATCTAGTTCAACTCTGCTTAGGAAACTGACAAGAACAGTAGCTCCTCTTCAGTCCAATACACTGTAGTTGCTGGGAACAGACGCGAGGGCTAATTTCACTGTGTATGGCATTGGGAGCACAAGAGTGACTATCCTTACCAGAAAACAACTCTTGTTCGTAGGACCAAAACCTGCATGTGTTTCAACTCCATTAAGGACTGGGAAACAAAAGCTAGCTTGTCTTACAAGAAACACTCTCTGCTTTTGAAAAAAGAGCACTCTTCTACTCTACTGTGTTTACTATAGGGCCAGAAGAGTGAGCTTGCTCAGAACAAAAGAACTGTGCTTCCTACACACATGGCCATATCTATTTCAATTCTGGTTAGGAAACTGATAAGAACAGTAGATCCTCTTCAGTCCAATACACTGTACTTGCTGGGAACAAACGCCAGTGCTATTTGTCCTTTGTATGACAATGGGAGCACAATAGTGACTCTTCTTTCTAGAAAACCACTCTTGCTCGTAGGACCAGAAACTGCATGTGATTCAAGTCCATTTTGGACTAGGAAACAAACGCTAGCTCACCTTACAAGAAAAACACTCTGCTTTTGAGAAAAGAGCACTCTTCTACACTACAGTGTTGCCTATGGGGTCCGAACAGTGAGCTAGCTCAGAACAAAAGAACTGTGCTTCCTACACTCACGGGCCATATCTAGTACAACTCTGCTTAGGAAACATACAAGAACAGTAGCTCCTCTTCAGTCCAATACACTGTACGTCCTGGGAACAGACACGAGTGCTATTTGCACTGTGTATGGGAATGGGAGCGCAATAGTGACTTTCCTTACGAGAAAACAACTCTTGCTCCTAGGACCAGAAACTGCATGTGATTCAACTCCATTTAGGACTGGGAAACAAACGCTAGCTCGCCTTACAAGAAACACACTCTGCTTTTGAGAAAAGAGCACTCTTCTACTCTACTGTGTTTCCTAAAGGGCCAGAAGAGTGAGCTTGCTCAGAAAAAAAGCATTGTGCTTCCTACACACAAGGTCATATCTAGTTCAATTCTGCTTAGGAACCTGACAAGAACAGTAGATCCTCTTCAGTCCAATACACTGTACTTGCTGGGAAAAGACGCCAGTGCTATTTGTCCTGTGTATGGCAATGGCAGCGCAATAGTGACTCTTCTTACCATAAAACAACTCTTGCTCATAGGACAAAAAACTGCATGTGATTCAACTCTATTTAGGACTGGGAAACAAACTCTAGCTCGCCTTACAAGAAAGACACTCTGCTTTTGAGAAAAGAGCACTCTTCTACTCTACTGTGTTTCCTATGGGGTCCGAACAGTGAGATTGCTCAGAACAAATGAACTGTGCTTCCTAGACACACGGGCCATATCTAGTTCAACTCTGCTTAGGAAAATGAGAAGAACAGTAGCTCCTCTTCAGTCCAATACACTGTACTTGCTGGGAACAGACGGGAGTGCTATTTGCACTGTGTATGGCAATGGGAGCACAGAAGTGACTTTCCTTACCAGAAAACAACTCTTGCTCATAGGACCAGAAACTGCATGTGATTCAACGCCATTTAGGACTGGGAAACAAACGCTAGCTCGCCTTACAAGAAACAGTCTCTGCTTTAGAGAAAAGAGCACTCGTCTACTCTACTGTGTTTCCTATGGAGTCCAAACAGTGAGCTTGCTCAGAACAAAAGAACTGTGCTTCCTACACACACGTACCATTTGTAGTTCAACTCTGCTTAGGAAACTGACAAGAACAGTAGCTCCTCTTCAGTCCAATACACAGTACTTGCTGGGAACAGACGCGAGTGCTATTTGCACTGTGTATGGCAATGGGAGCGCAATAGTGACTCTTCTTTCTAGAAAACAACTCTTGCTCGGAGGACCAGAAACTGTATGTGATTCAACTCCATTTAGGACTGGGAAACAAACGCTAGCTCGCCTTCCAAGAAACACACTTTGCTTTTGACAAAAGAGCACTCTTCTACTCTACTGTGTTGCCTATGGGGTCCGAACAGTGAGCTTGCTCATAACAAAAGAACTGTGCCTCCTACATTCACGGGCCACATCTAGTACAACTCTGCTTAGGAAACTTACAAGAACCGTAGCTCCTCTTCAGTCCAATACACGGTACTTCCTGGGAACAGACACGAGTGCTATTTGCACTGTGTATATCAATTGGAGCGCAATAGTGACTCTTCTTACCAGAAAACAACTCTTGCTCATAGGAACAGAAACTACATGGGATTCAACTCTATTTAGGACTGGGAAAAAAACGCTAGCTTGCCTTACAAGAAACACACTCTGCTTTTGAGAAAAGAGCACTCTTCTACTCTACTGTGTTTCCTATGGGGTCCGAACAGTGAGCTTGCTCAGAACAAAAGAACTGTGCTTCCTACACACACGGCCATATCTAGTTCAATTCTGCTTAGGAAACTGACAAGAACAGTAGCTCCTCTTCAGTGCAATACACTGTACTTGCTGGGAACAGACGCGTGTGCTGTTTGCCCTGTGTATGAAAATGGGAGCGCAATAGTGACTCTTCTTACCAGAAAACTACTCGTGCTCGTAGGACCAGAAACTGCATGCGATTCAACTCCATTTCTGACTGGGAAACAAACACTAGCTCTCCTTACAAGAAATACACTCTGCTTTTGAGAAAAGAGCACTCTTCTACTCTACTGTGTCTCCTATGGGGTCTGAACAGTGAGCTTGCTCAGAACAAAAGAACTGTGCTTCCTACACACACTGGCCATATCTAATTCAACTCTGCTTAGTAAACTAACAAGAACAGTAGCTCCTCTTCAGTCCAATATACTGTACTTGCTGGGAACAGACGCGAGTGCTATTTGCACTGTTTATGGTAATGGGAACTCAATTGTGACTTTCCTTACCAGAAAACAACTCTTGCTTGCAGGACTGAAAACTGCATGTGATTCAACTCCATTTAGAACTGGGAAATAAACGCTAGCTCGCCTTACAAAAAAGAGACTCTGCTTTTGAGAAAAGAGCACTGCTCTACTCTAATGTGTTTCCTATATGGTCAGAACAGTGAGCTTGCTCAGAACAAAAGAACTGTGCTTCCTACACACACTGGCCATATCCAGTTCAACTATGCTTAGGAAACTGACAAGAACAGTAGCTCCTCTTCAGTCCAATACACTGTACTTCCTGGGAACAGACGCGAGTGCTATTTGCCCTGTGTATGACAATGGGAGCGCAATAGTGACTCTTCCTACCAGAAAACAACTCTTGCTCGTAGGACAAGAAACTGCATGTGATTCAACTCCATTTAGGACTGGGAAAAAAACGCTAGCTCGCCTTACAAGAAACACACTCTGCTTTTGAGAAAAGAGCACTCTTCTACTCTACTGTGTTTCCTATGGGGTCCTAACAGTGAGCTTGCTCAGAACAAATGAACTGTGCATCCTACACAAACGGGCAATATCTAGTTCAACTCTGCTTAGGAAACTGACAAGAACAGTAGCTCCTCTTCAGTCCAATACACTGTAGTTGCTGGGAACAGACGCGAGGGCTAATTTCACTGTGTATGGCATTGGGAGCACAAGAGTGACTATCCTTACCAGAAAACAACTCTTGTTCGTAGGACCAAAACCTGCATGTGTTTCAACTCCATTAAGGACTGGGAAACAAAAGCTAGCTTGTCTTACAAGAAACACTCTCTGCTTTTGAAAAAAGAGCACTCTTCTACTCTACTGTGTTTACTATAGGGCCAGAAGAGTGAGCTTGCTCAGAACAAAAGAACTGTGCTTCCTACACACATGGCCATATCTATTTCAATTCTGGTTAGGAAACTGATAAGAACAGTAGATCCTCTTCAGTCCAATACACTGTACTTGCTGGGAACAAACGCCAGTGCTATTTGTCCTTTGTATGACAATGGGAGCACAATAGTGACTCTTCTTTCTAGAAAACCACTCTTGCTCGTAGGACCAGAAACTGCATGTGATTCAAGTCCATTTTGGACTAGGAAACAAACGCTAGCTCACCTTACAAGAAAAACACTCTGCTTTTGAGAAAAGAGCACTCTTCTACACTACAGTGTTGCCTATGGGGTCCGAACAGTGAGCTAGCTCAGAACAAAAGAACTGTGCTTCCTACACTCACGGGCCATATCTAGTACAACTCTGCTTAGGAAACATACAAGAACAGTAGCTCCTCTTCAGTCCAATACACTGTACGTCCTGGGAACAGACACGAGTGCTATTTGCACTGTGTATGGGAATGGGAGCGCAATAGTGACTTTCCTTACGAGAAAACAACTCTTGCTCCTAGGACCAGAAACTGCATGTGATTCAACTCCATTTAGGACTGGGAAACAAACGCTAGCTCGCCTTACAAGAAACACACTCTGCTTTTGAGAAAAGAGCACTCTTCTACTCTACTGTGTTTCCTAAAGGGCCAGAAGAGTGAGCTTGCTCAGAAAAAAAGCATTGTGCTTCCTACACACAAGGTCATATCTAGTTCAATTCTGCTTAGGAACCTGACAAGAACAGTAGATCCTCTTCAGTCCAATACACTGTACTTGCTGGGAAAAGACGCCAGTGCTATTTGTCCTGTGTATGGCAATGGCAGCGCAATAGTGACTCTTCTTACCATAAAACAACTCTTGCTCATAGGACAAAAAACTGCATGTGATTCAACTCTATTTAGGACTGGGAAACAAACTCTAGCTCGCCTTACAAGAAAGACACTCTGCTTTTGAGAAAAGAGCACTCTTCTACTCTACTGTGTTTCCTATGGGGTCCGAACAGTGAGATTGCTCAGAACAAATGAACTGTGCTTCCTAGACACACGGGCCATATCTAGTTCAACTCTGCTTAGGAAAATGAGAAGAACAGTAGCTCCTCTTCAGTCCAATACACTGTACTTGCTGGGAACAGACGGGAGTGCTATTTGCACTGTGTATGGCAATGGGAGCACAGAAGTGACTTTCCTTACCAGAAAACAACTCTTGCTCATAGGACCAGAAACTGCATGTGATTCAACGCCATTTAGGACTGGGAAACAAACGCTAGCTCGCCTTACAAGAAACAGTCTCTGCTTTAGAGAAAAGAGCACTCGTCTACTCTACTGTGTTTCCTATGGAGTCCAAACAGTGAGCTTGCTCAGAACAAAAGAACTGTGCTTCCTACACACACGTACCATTTGTAGTTCAACTCTGCTTAGGAAACTGACAAGAACAGTAGCTCCTCTTCAGTCCAATACACAGTACTTGCTGGGAACAGACGCGAGTGCTATTTGTACTGTGTATGGCAATGAGAGCACAATAGTGATTTTCCTTACCAGAAAACAACTCTTGCTCGTAGGACCACAAACTGCATGTGATTCCACTCTATTTAGGACTGCGAAACAAACGCTAGCTGGCCTTACAAGAAACACACTCTGCTTTTGAGAAAAGAGCACTCTTCTACTCTACGGTGTTTCCTATGTTGTCCAAACAGTGAGCTTGCTCAGAACAAAAGAACTGTGCTTCCTACACACAAGGACCATATCTAGTTCAACTCTGCTTAGGAAACTGCCAAGAACAGTAGCTCCTCTTCAGTCCAGTACACTGTACTTGCTGGGAACAGACGCCAGTGCTATTTGTCCTGTGTAGGGCAATGGCAGCGCAATATTGACTCTTCTTACCAGAAAACAACTCTTGCTCGTAGGACCAGATACTGCATGGCATTCAACTCCATTTAGGACTGGGAAACAAACGCTAGCTCGCCTTACAAGAAACACACTCTGCTTTTGAGAAAAGAGCACTCTTCTACTCTACTGTGTTTCCTATGGGTCGAAACAGTGAGCTTGCTCAGAACAAAAGAACTGTGCTTCCTACACACACCGACCATATCTAGATCAACCCTGCTTAGGAAACTGACAAGTACAGTAGCTCCTCTTCAGTCTGATACACTGTACTTGCTGGGAACAGACGCGAGTACTATTTGCACTGTGTATGGCAATGGGAGCGCAATAGTGACTTACCTTACCAGAAAACAACTCTTGCTCGTAGGACCAGAAATTGCATGTGATTCAACTCCATTTAGGACTGGGAAACAAATGCTAGTTCACCTTACAAGAAACACACTCTGCTTTTGAGAAAGGAGCACAATTCTACTCTACTGTGTTTCCTATGGGGTCCGAACAGTGAGCTTGCTCAGAACAAAAGAACTGTGCTTCCTACACACACGGCCATATCTAGTTCAATTCTGCTTAGGAACCTGACCAGAACAGTAGATCCTCTTCAGTCCAATACACTGTACTTGCTAGGAACAGACGCCAGTGCTATTTGTCCTGAGTGTGGCAATGGCAGCGCAATAGTGACTCTTCTTACCATAAAACAACTCTTTCTCGTAGGACCAGAAACTGCATGTGATTCCACTCCATTAAGGACTGGGAAACAAACGCTAGCTCGCCTTACAAGAAACACACTCTGCTTTAGAGAAAAGAGCACTCTTCTACTCTACTGTGTTTCCTATAGGGCCAGAACAGTGAGCTTGCTCAGAACATAAGAACTGTGCTTCCTTCACACACGGGCCATATCTAGTTCAACTCTGCTTAGGAAACTGAGAAGAACAGTAGCTCCTCTTCAGTCCAATACACTGTACTTGCGGGGAAGAGACGCGAGTGCTATTTGCACTGTGTATGGCAATTGGAGCACAATAGTGACTCGCCTTACCAGAAAACAACTCTTGCTCGTAGGACAAAAAACTGCATGTGACTCAACTCCATTTAGGACTGGGAAACAAACGCTAGCTCGAATTACAAGAAACACACTCTGCTTTTGAGAAAAGAGCACTCTTCTACTCTACTGTGTTTCCTATGGGGTCCGAACAGTGATCTTGCTCAGAACAAAGAACTGTGCTTCCTACACACACGGCCATATCTAGTTCAATTCTGCTTAGGAACCTGACAAGAACAGTAGATCCTCTTCAGTCCAATACACTGTAATTCCTGGGAACAGACGCCAGTGCTATTTGTCCTCTGTATGGCAATGCCAGTGCAATAGTGACTCTTCTTACCATAAAAAAACTCTTGCTCATAGGACCAGAAACTGCATGTGATACCACTCCATTTAGGACTGGGAAACAAACACTAGCTCGCCTTACAAGAAACACACTCTGCTTTAGAGAAAAGATCACTCTTCTACTCTACTCTGTTTCCTATAGGGCCAGAACAGTGTGCTTGCTCCAAACAAAAGAACTGTGCTTCCTACACACGGACCATATCTAGTTCAACTCTGCTTAGGAAACTGACAAGAACAGTAGCTCCTCTTCAGTCCGATACACTATACTTGCTGAGAACAGACGTGAGTGCTATTTGCACTGTGTATGGCAATGGAGCGCAATAGTGACTTTCCTTACCAGAAAACAACTCTTGCTCATAGGACCAGATACTGCATGTGATTCAACTCCATTTAGGACAGGGAAACAAATGCTAGCTCGCCTTACATGAAACACACTCTGCTTTTGAAAAAAGAGCACTCTTCTACACTACTGTGTTTCCTATGGGGTCTGAACACTGAGCTTGCTCAGAACAAAAGAACTGTGCTTCCTACACACACGGGCCATATCTATTTCAACTCTGCTTAGGAAACTGACAAGAACAGTAGCTCCTCTTCAGTCAAATACACCGTACTTGCGGGGAACAGACGGGAGTGCTTTTTGCACTGTGTATGGAATTGGAGCACAATAGTGACTCGTCTTACCAGAAAACAACTCTTGCTCATAGGACAAAAAACTGCATGTGACTGAACTCCATTTAGGACTGGGAAACAAACGCTAGCTCGCCTTCCAAGAAACACACTCTGCTTTTGAGAAAAGAGCACTCTTCTACTCTACTGTGTTTCCTATAGGGCCAGAACAGTGAGCTTGCTCAGAACAAAAGAACTGTGCTTCCTACACACGGGCCATATCTAGTTCAACTCTGCTTAGGAAACTTACAAGAACAGAAGCTCCTCTTCAGTCCAATACACTGTACTTGCTGGGAACAGACGCGAGTGCTATTTGCACTGTGTATGGCAATGGGAGCTCAATAGTGACTTTCCTTACCAGAAAACAACTCTTGCTCGTAGGACCAGTAACTGCATGTGATTCAACTCTATATAGGACTGGGAAACAAACGCTAGCTCGCCTTACAATAAACACACTCTGCTTTTGAGAAAAGAGCACTCTTCTAATCTACTGTGTTTCCTATATGGCCAGAACAGTGAGCTTGCTCAGAACAAAAGAATTGTGCTTCCTACACACACGGCCATATCTAGTTCAACTCTGCTTAGGAAACTGACAAGAACAGTAGACCTCTTCAGTCCAATACACTGTACATGCTGGGAACAGACGCGAGTGCTATTTGCCCTGTGTATGACAATGGGAGCATAATAGTGACTATTCTTACCAGAAAACAACTCTTGCTGTAGGACCAGAAACTGCATGTGATTCCACTCCATTTAGGACTGGGAAACAAACACTAGCTCGCCTTACAAGAAACACACTCTGATTTAGAGAAAAAAGCACTTTTCTACTCTACTTTTTTTCCTAACAGGTCCGAACAGTGAACTTGCTCAGAACAAAAGAACTGTGCTTCCTACACACACGGCCATATCTAGTTCAATTCTGCTTAGGAACCTGACAAGAACAGTAGATCCTCTTCAGTCCAATACACTGTACTTGCTGGGAAAAGACTCCAGTGCTATTTGTCCTGTGTATGGCAATTGCAGCGAAATATTGACTCTTCTTACCTGAAAACAACTTTTGCTCGAAGGACCAGAAACTGCATGGGATTCAACTCCATTTAGGACTGGGAAACAAACGCTAGTTCGCCTTACAAGAAACACACTCTGCTTTTGAGAAAAGAGCACTCTTCTACTCTACTGTGTTTCCTATGTGGTCCAAAGAGTGAACTTGCTCAGAACAAAAACTGTGCTTCCTATACACACGGACCATATCGAGTTCAACTCTGCTTAGGAAACTGACAAGAGGAGTAGCTCCTCTTCAGTACAATACACTGTACTTGATGGGAACAGATGCCAGTGCTATTTGCACTGTGTATGGCAATGGGAGCGCAAGAGTGACTTTCCTTACCAGAAAACAACTCTTGCTCGTAGGACCAAAAACTGCATGTGATTCAACTCCATTTAGGACTGGGAAACAAATGCTAGCTCGCCTTACAAGAAACACACTCTGCTTTTGAGAAAAGAGCACTCTCTTCTCTACTGTGTTTCCTAAGATTTCTGAAAAGTGAGCTTGCTCAGAACAAAAGAACTGTGCTTCCTACACACACGGGCCATATCTAGTTACACTCTGCCTAAAAAACTGATAAGCACAGTAGCTCCTCTTCAGTCTAATACACTGTACTTGCTGGGAACAGACGCGAGTGCTATTTGCACTGTGTACGGCAAAGGGAGCGCAATAGTGACTTTCCTTACAAGAAAACAACTCTTGCTGGTAGGACCAAAAACTGCATGTGATTCAAATCCATGTAGAACTGGAAAATAAACGCTAGCTCGCCTTACAAGGAACACACTCTGCTTTTGAGAAAACGGCACTCTTCTACTCTACTGTGTTTCCTATGTGGTCCGAACAGTGAGCTTGCTCAGAACAAAGAACTCTGCTTACTACACACACGGGCCATATCTAGTTCAACTCTGCTTAGGAAACTGAGAAGAACAGTAGCTCCTCTTCAGTCCAATACACTGTAATTTCTGGGAACAGACAGGAGTGCTATTTGCACTGTGTATGGCAATGGAAGCGCAATAGTGACTTTCCTTACCAGAAAACAACTCTTTCACGTAGGACCAAAAACTGCATGTGATTCAACTACATTTAGGACTGGGAAACAAAAGCTAGCTTGCCTTACAAGAAACACACTCTGCTTTTGAGAAAAGAGCACTCTTCTACTCTACTGTTTTTCCTATGGGGTCTGAACAGTGAGCTTGCTCAGAACAAAAGAACTGTGCTTCCTACACAGACGGGATATATCTAGTTCAACTCTGCTTAGGAAACTGACAAGAACAGTAGCTCCTTTTCAGTCCAGTACACTGTATTTGCTGGGAACAGACGCGAGTGCTATTTGCACTGAGAATGGCAATGGGAGTGCAATAGTGACATTCCTTACCAGAAAACAACTCTTGCTCTTAGGAAAAAAAACTGCATGTTACTCAACTCCATTTAGGACTGGGAAACAAACGCTAGCTCTCCTTACAAGAAACACACTCTGCCTTTGAGAAAAGAGCACTCTTCTACTCTACTGTGTTTCCTATATGCCCAGAACAGTGAGCTTGCTCAGAACAAAAGAACTGTGCTTCCTACACACACGGCCATATCTAGATCAATTCTGCTTAGGAAACTGACAAGAACACTCTTCTTCTCTACTGTGTTTCCTATGAGGTCCAAACAGTGAGCTTGTTCAGAACAAAAGAACTGTGCTTCCTAAACACAAGTGCCATATCCTGTTCAACTCTGCTTAGGAAACTGCAAGAGCAGTAGCTCCTCTTCAGTCCAATACACTGTACTTGCTGGGAACAGACGCGAGTGCTATTTGCACTCTGTATGGCAATGGGAGCGCAATAGTGACTCTTCTTATCAGAAAACAACTCTTGATCGTAGGACCAGAAACTAGATGGGATTCAACTCCACTTAGGAATGGGAAACAAACGCTAGCTTGCCTTACAAGAAACACACTCTGCTTTTGAGAAAAGAGCACTCTTCTACTCTACTGTGTTTCCTATGGGGTCCGAACAGTGTGCTTGCTCAGAAAAAAAGAACTGTGCTTCCTACACACACGGCCATATCTAGATCAATTCTGCCTAGGAAACTGACAAGAACAGTAGATCCTCTTCAGTCCAATACACTGTACATGCTGGGAACCGATACCAGAGCTATTTGCCCTGTGTATGACAATGGAAGCGCAATAGTGACTCTTCTTACCAGAACAAAACTCTTGCTCGTAGGATAAGAAACTGCATGTGATTCCACTCCATTTAGGACTGGGAAACGAACGCTAGCTCGCCTTACAAGAAACACACTCTGCTTTTGAGAAAAGAGCACTCTTCTACTCTACTGTGTTTTCTATGGGGTCCGAACAGTGAGCTTGCTCAGAACAAAAGAACTGTGCTTTTTACACACGGCCATATCTAGCACAATTCTGCTTAGGAAACTGAAAAGAACAGTAGATTTTCTTCAGTCCAATACACTTTACATGCTGGGAACAGACGCGAGTGCTATTTGCCCTGTGTATGACAATGGGAGCGCAATAGTGACTCTTCATACCAGAAAACACCTCTTGCTCGTAGGACCAAAAACTGCATGGGATTCAACTCCATTTAGAACTGGGAAATAAACGCTAGCTCGCCTTACAAGAAACACACTCTGCTTTTGAGAAAAGAGCACTCTTCTACTCTACTGTGTTTCCTATGGGGTCCAAACAGTGAGCTTGCTCAGAACAAAAGAACTGTGCTTCCTACACATACGGCCATATCTAGTTCAATTCTGCTTAGGAAACTGACAAGAACAGTAGCTCCTCTTCAGTCCAATACACTGTACTTGCTGGGAACAGACGCGAGTGTTATTTGCACTGTGTATGACAATGGGAGCGCAATAGTGACTCTTCTTACCAGAAAACAACTCTTGCTCGTAGGACCGAAAACTGCATGTGATTCAACTCCATTTAGAACTGGGGAATAATCGCTAGCTCGCTTACAAGAAGGAGACCCTGCTTTTGAGAAAAGAGCACTCTTCTACTCTACTGTGTTTCCTATAAGGCAAGAACAGTGAGCTTGCTCAGAACAAAAGAACTGTGCTTCCTACAAACACGGCCATATCTAGATCAATTCTGCTTAGGAAACTGACAAGAACAGTAGATCTTCTTCAGTCCAATACACTGTACATGCTGGGAACCGACAACAGTGCTATTTGCCCTGTGTATGACAATGGGAGCACAATAGTGACTCTTCTTACGAGAAAACAACTCTTGATCATAGGACAAGAAACTGCATGTGATTCAACTCCATTTAGGACTGGGAAACAAACGCTAGCTCGCCTTACAAGAAACACACTCTGCTTTTGAGAAAAGAGCAATCTTCTACTCTACTGTGTTTCTTAAGGGGTCCGAACATTGAGCTTGCTCAGAACAAAAGAACTGTGCTTCGTACACACACGGCCATATCTAGTTCAATTCTGCTTAGGAACCTGACAAGAACAGTAGATTCTTGTCAGTCCAATACACTTTACATGCTGGGAACAGACACCAGTGCTATTTGCCCTGTGCATGACAATGGGAACGCAATAGTGACTCTTCTTACCAGAAAACGACTCTTGCTCATAGGAACAGATCTGCAAGTGATTCAACACCACTTAGGACTGGGAAACAATCGCTAGCTCGCCTTACAAGAAACACACTCTGCTTTTGAGAAAAGAGCACTCTTCTACTCTACTTTGTTTCCTAAGGGGTCCGAACAGTGAACTTGCTCAGAACAAAAGAACTGTGCTTCCTACACACGGACCATATCTAGTTCAATTCTGCTTAGGAAACTGACAAGAACTGTAGCTCCTCTTCAGTCCAATACACTGTACTTGCTGGAAACAGACGCGTGTGCTATTTGCCCTGTGTATGACAATGGGAGCGCAATAGTGACTCTTCTTACCAGAAAACAACTCTTGCTCATAGGACCAGAAACTGCATGGGATTCAACTCCTTTTCTGACTGGGAAACAAACAATAGCTCTTTTTACAAGAAACACACTCTGCTTTTCAGAAAAGAGCACTCTTCTACTCTACTGTGTTTCCTATGGGGTCCGAACAGTGAGCTTGCTCAGAAAAAAAGAACTGTGCTTCCTACACACACGGCCATATCTAGGTCAATTCTGCTTAGGAAACTGACAAGAACAGTAGATCCTCTTCAGTCCAATACACTGTACATGCTGGGAACCGATACCAGTGCTATTTGCCCTGTGTATGACAATGGAAGCGCAATAGTGACTCTTCTTACCAGAACAAAACTCTTGCTCGTAGGATAAGAAACTGCATGTGATTCCACTCCATTTAGGACTGGGAAACGAACGCTAGCTCGCCTTACAAGAAACAGACTCTGCTTTTGAGAAAAGAGCAGTCTTCTACTCTACTGTGTTTTCTATAAGGCCAGAACAGTGAGCTTGCTCAGAACAAAAGAACTGTGCTTCCTACACACACGGCCATATCTAGATCAATTCTGCTTAGGAAACTGACAAGAACAGTAGATCCTCTTCAGTCCAATACACTGTACATGCTGGGAACCGACACCAGTGCTATTTGCCCTGTGTATGACAATGGGAGCGCAATAGTGACTCTTCTTACCAGAAAAAAACTCTTGCTCATAGGATAAGAAACTGCATGTGATTCAACTCCATTTAGGACTGGCAAACAAACGCTAGCT
The DNA here is from genome assembly GCF_949786415.1 of Peromyscus eremicus. Lineage (NCBI taxonomy): Eukaryota > Metazoa > Chordata > Mammalia > Rodentia > Cricetidae > Peromyscus > Peromyscus eremicus. Next base: position 32,071 of record NW_026736921.1, on the reverse strand, counting down.
CGCCTTACAAGAAAAACACTCTGCTTTTGAGAAAAGAGCACTCTTCTACTCTACTGTGTTTCCTATGGGGTCCGAACAGTGAGCTTGCTCAGAACAAAAGAACTGTGCTTCCTACACACGGCCATATCTAGTTCAATTCTGCTTAGAAACCTGACAAGAACAGTAGATTCTCTTCAGTCCAATAGACTTCACATGCTGGGAACAGACGCGAGTGCTATTTGCCCTGTGTATGACAATGGGAGCGCAATAGTGACTCTTCTTACCAGAAAACAACTCTTGCTCATAGGACCAGAAACTGCATGTGATTCAACTCTATTTAGAACTGTGAAATAAACGCTAGCTCACCTTACAAGAAACACACTCTGCTTTTGAGAAAAGAGCACTCTTCTACTCTACTGTGTTCCCTATTGTGTCCGAACAGAGAGCTTCTCAGAACAAAAGAACTGTGTTTCCTACACACACCGGCCATATCTAATTCAACTCTGCTTAGGAAACTCACAAGAACAGTAGCTCCTCTTCAGTGCAATACACTGTACTTGCTGGGAACAGACGCGAGTGCTATCTGCACTGTCTATAGTAATGGGAACTCAATAGTGACTTTCCTTACCAGAAAACAACTCTTGCTTGTAGGATCGAAAACTGCATGTGATTCAACTCCATTTAGAACTGGGAAATAAACGCTAGCTCGCCTTACAAGAAACAGACTCTGCTTTTGAGAAAAGAACACTCTTGTACTCTACTGTGTTTCCTATAAGGCCAGAACAGTGAGCTTGCTCAGAACAAAAGAACTGTGCTTCCTACACACACGGCCATATCTAGATCAATTCTGCTTAGGAAACTGACAAGAACAGTAGATCCTCTTCAGTCCAATACACTGTACATGCTAGGAACTGACACCAGTGCTATTTGCCCTGTGTATGACAATGGGAGCGCAATAGTGACTCTTCTTACCAGAAAAAAACTCTTGCTCGTAGGATAAGAAACTGCAAGTGATTCAACTCCATTTAGGACTGGGAAACAAACGCTAGCTCGCCTTACAAGAAACACACTCTGCTTTTGAGAAAAGAGCACTCTTCTACTCTACTATGTTTCCTATGGGGTCCGAACAGTGAGCTTGCTCAGAACAAAAGAACTGTGCTTCCTACACACACGGACATATCTAGTTCAATTCTGCTAAGGAAACTGACAAGAACAGTAGATCTTCTTCAGTCCAATACACTTTACATGCTGGGAACAGACGCCAGTGCTATTTGCCCTGTGTATGACAATGGGAGCGCAATAGTGACTCTTCTTACCAGAAAACACCTCTTGCTCGTAGGACCAAAAACTGCATGTGATTCAACTCCATTTAGAACTGGGAAATAAACGCTAGCTCGCCTTACAAGAAACACACTCCGCTTTTGAGAAAAGAGCACTCTTCTACTCTACTGTGTTTCCTATGGGGTCCAAACAGTGAGCTTGCTCAGAACAAAAGAACTGTGCTTCCTACACATACGGCCATATCTAGTTCAATTCTGCTTAGGAAACTGACAAGAACAGTAGCTCCTCTTCAGTCCAATACACTGTATTTTCTGGAACAGACGCGAGTGTTATTTGCACTGTGTATGACAATGGGAGCGCAATAGAGACTCTTCTTACCAGAAAACAACTCTTGCTCGTAGGACCGAAAACTGCATGTGATTCAACTCCATTTAGAACTGGGAAATTAACGCTAGCTCGCTTACAAGAAAGAGACCCTGCTTTTGAGAAAAGAGCACAATTCTACTCTACTGTGTTTCCAATATGGCCAGAAGAGTGAGCTTGCTCAGAACAAAAGAACTGTGCTTCCTACACACACGGCCATATCTAGATCAATTCTGCTAAGGAAACTGACAAGAACAGTAGATCTTCTTCAGTCCAATACACTGTACATGCTGGGAACCGACACCAGTGCTATTTGCCCTGTGTATGACAATGGGAGCGCAATAGTGACTCTTCTTACCAGAAAACAACTCTTGCTCGTAGGACAAGAAACTGCATGTGATTCAACTCCATTTAGGACTGGGAAACAAACGCTACCTTGCCTTACAAGAAACACACTCTGCTTTTGAGAAAAGAGCATTCTTCTACTCTACTGTGTTTCCTATGGGGTCCGAACAGTGAGCTTGCTCAGAACAAAAGAACTGTGCTTCGTACACACACGGCCATATCTAGTTCAATTCTGCTTAGGAACCTGACAAGAACAGTAGATTCTCTTCAGTCCAATACACTTTACATGCTGGAAACAGACGCCAGTGCTATTTGCCCTGTGTATGACAATGGGAGTGCAATAGTGACTCTTCTTACCAGAAAACAACTCTTGCTCGTAGGAACAGATCTGCAAGTGATTCAACACCACTTAGGACTGGGAAACAATCGCTAGCTCGCCTTACAAGAAACACACTCTGCTTTTGAGAAAAGAGCACTCTTCTACTCTACTGTGTTTCCTATAGGGGCAGAACTGTGAGCTTGCTCAGAAGAAAAGAACTGTGCTTCCTACACACACGGGCCATATCTAATTCAACTCTGCTTAGGAAACTGACAAGAACAGTAGCTCCTCTTCAGTCCAATACACTGTACTTGCTGGGAACAGACGCGAGTGCTATTTGTACTGTGTATGGTAATGGGAACTCAATAGTGACTTTCCTTACCAGAAAACAACTCTTGCTCGTAGGACCGAAAACTGCATGTGATTCAACTCCATTTAGAACTGGGAAATAAACGCTAGCTCGCCTTACAAGAAACAGACTCTGCTTTTGAGAAAAGAACACTCTTCTACTCTACTGTGTTTCCTATAAGGCCAGAACAGTGAGCTTGCTCAGAACAAAAGAACTGTGCTTCCTACACACACGGCCATATCTAGATCAATTCTGCTAAGGAAACTGACAAGAACAGTAGATCATCTTCAGTCCAATACACTGTACATGCTGGGAACCGACACCAGTGCTATTTGCCCTGTGTATGACAATGGGAGCGCAATAGTGACTCTTCTTACCAGAACAAAACTCCTGCTCGTAGGATAAGAAACTGCATGTGATTCAACTCCATTTAGGACTGGGAAACAAACGCTAGCTCGCCTTAAAAGAAACACACCCTGCTTTTGAGAAAAGAGCACTCTTCTACTCTACTGTGTTTCCTATGGGGTCCGAACAGTGAGCTTGCTCAGAACAAAAGAACTGTGCTTCCTACACACGGCCATATCTAGTTCAATTCTGCTTAGGAACCTGACAAGAACAGTAGATTCTCTTCAGTCCAATACACTTTACATGCTGGGAACAGACGAGAGTGCTATTTGCCCTGTGTATGACAATGGGAGCACAATGGTGACTCTTCTTACCAGAAAACAACTCTTGCTCGTAGGACCGAAAACTGCATGTGATTCAACTCCATTTAGAACTGGGAAATAATCGCTAGCTCGCCTTACAAGAAAGAGACTCTGCTTTTGAGAAAAGAGCACTCTTCTACTCTACTGTGTTTCCTATATGGCCAGAACAGTGAGCTTGCCCAGAACAAAAGAACTGTGCTTCCTACACACACGGCCATATCTGGATCAATTCTGCTTAGAAAACTGACAAGAACAGTATATCTTCTTTAGTCCAATACACTGTACATGCTGGGAACCGACACCAGTGCTATTTGCCCTGTGTATGACAATGGGAGCGCAATAGTGACTCTTCTTACCAGAAAACAGCTCTTGCTCGTAGGACAAGAAACTGCATGTGATTCAACTCCATTTATGACTGGGAAACAATCGCAGCTCGCCTTACAAGAAACACACTCTGCTTTTGAGAAAAGAGCACTCTTCTACTCTACTGTGTTTCCTATTGGGTCCGAACAGTGAGCTTGCTCAGAACAAAAGAACTGTGCTTCCTACACAGACGGCCATATCTAGATCAATTCTGCTTAGTAACCTGACAAGAACAGTAGCTCCTCTTCAGTCCAATACACTTTACATGCTGGGAACAGACGCCAGTGCTATTTGCCCTGTGCATGACAATGGAAGCGCAATAGTGACTCTTCTTACCAGAAAACAACTCTTGCTCGTAGGAACAGATCTGCAAGTGATTCAACACCACTTAGGACTGGGAAACAATCGCTAGGTTGCCTTACAAGAAACTCACTCTGCTTTTGAGAAAAGACAGTCTTCTACTCTACTGTGTTTCCTATAGTGCTAGAACAGTGAGCCTGCTCAGAATAAAAGAACTGTACTTCCTACACACACGGTCCATATCTAGTTCAATTCTGATTAGGAAACTGACAAGAACAGTACATCCTCTTCAGTCCAATACACAGTACAAGCTGGGAACAGACGCCAGTGCTATTTGCACTGTGTATGACAATGGGAGCACAATAGTGACTCTTCTTACCAGAAAACAACTCTTGCCTTTAGGACCAGAAACTGCATGGGATTCAACTCCATTTCTGACTGGGAAACAAACACTAGCTAGCCTTACAAGAAACACACTCTGCTTTTGAGAAAAGCACACTCTTCTACTCTACACTGTTTCCTATGGGGTCCGAACAGTGAGCTTGCTTAGAACAAAAGAACTGTGCTTCCTACGTACACGGGACATATCTAGTTCCACTCTGCTTAGGAAACTGACAAGAACAGTAGCTCCTCTTCAGGCCAACATACTGTACTTGGTGGGAACAGACGCGTGTGCTATTTGCCCTGTGTATGAAAATGGGAGCGCAATAGTGACTCTTCTTACCAGAAAACTACTCTTGCTCGTAGGACCAGAAACTGCATGTGATTCAACTCCATATAGGACTGGGAAACAAACGCTAGCTCGTCTTACAAGAAACACACTCTGCTTTTGAGAAAAGAGCACTCTTCTACTCTACTGTCTTTCCTATGGGGTCCGAACAGTGAGCTTGCTCAGAAAAAAAGAACTGTGCTTCCTACACACGGGCCATATCTAGTTCAACTCTGCTTAGGAAACTGACAAGAAAAGAGCTCCTCTTCAGTCCAATACACTGTACCCTCTGTGAACAGACGCGAGTGCTATTTGCACTGTGTATGGCATTGGGAGCGCAATAGTGACCTTCCTTAAAAGAAAACAACTCTTGCTCGTAGGACCAAAAACTGCATGTGATTCAACTCCATTTAGGACTGGGAAACAAACACTAGCTCGCCTTACAAGAAACACACTCTGCTTTTGAGAAAATAGCACTCTTCTTCTCTGCACTGTTTCCTATGGGGTGCGAACAGTGAGCTTGCTCAGAACAAATGAATTTTGCTTCCTACGTACACGGGCCATATTTAGTTCAACTCTGCTCAGGAAACTGACAAGAACAGTAGATCCTCTTCAGTCCAATACACTGTACTTGGTGGGAACAGACGCGAGTGCTATTTGCACTGTATATGTCAATGGAGGGCAATAGTGACTTTCCTTGCCAGAAAACAACTATTGATTGTAAACCAAAACTGCATGTGATTCAACTCCATTTAGGACTGGTTAACAAACGCTAGCTCGCCTTACAAGAAACACACTCTGCTTTTGAGAAAAGAGCACTCTTCTACTCTACTGTGTTTCCTATAGGGCCAGAAGAGTGAGCTTGCTCAGAATAAAGGAACTGTGCTTCCAACACACACGGGCCATATCTAGTTCAACTCTGCTTAGGAAACTGACGAGAACGGTAGCTCCTCTTCAGTCCAATACACTGTACATGCTGGGAACAGACGAGAGTGGTGCTTGCAATGTGTATGGCAATGGGAGCGCAATAGTGACTCATCTTACAGAAAACAAATCTTGCTTGTAGGACCAGAAATTGCATGGCATTCAACTCCATTTCTGACTGGGAAACAAACACTACCTCGCCTTATGAGAAACACACTCTGCTTTTGAGAAAAGAGCACTCTTCTTCTCTACTGGGTTTCCTAAAGTGCCAGAACAGTGAGCTTGCTCAGAACAAAAGAATTGCGCTACCTACACACACGGACCATATCTAGTTCAACTCTGCTTACGAAACTGACAAGAACAGTAGATCCTCTTCAGTCCAATACACTATACATGCTGGGAACAGATGCCAGTGCTATTTGTCCTGTGTATGACAATGGGAGTGCAATAGTGACTCTTCTTCCCAGAAAACAACTCTTGCTCGTAGGACCAGAAACTGCATGTGACTCAACTCCATTTAGTACTGGGAAACAAAGCTAGCTCGACTTACAAGAAACACACTCTGGTTTTGGGAGAAGGGCACTCTTCTACTCTACTGTGATTCCTATGGGGTCCGAACAGTGAGCTTGCTCAGAACAAAAGAACTGTGCTTCCTACACACACGGGCCATATCTAGTTCAACCCTGCTTAGGAAACTGACAAGAACAGTACCTCCTCTTCAGAACAATACACTGTACTAGCTGGGAACAGACGTGAGTGCTATTTGCACTCTGTATGACAATAGGAGCGCAATAGTGACTTTCCTTACCAGAAAACAACTCTTGCTCGTAGGACCAAAAACTGCATGTGATAAAACTCCATTTAGGACTGGGAAACAAACTCTATCTCGCCTTACAAGAAACACACTCTGGTTTTGAGAAAGGAGCACTCTTCTACTCTACTGTGTTTCCTATAGGGCCAGAACTGTGAGCTTGCTCAGAACAAAAGAACTGTGCTTCCTACATACATGGGCCATATCCAGTTCAACTCTGCTTAGGAAACTGACAAGATCAGTAGCTCCTCTTCAGTCCAATACACTGTACTTGCTGGGAACAGACGCGAGTGCTATTTGCACTGTCTACGTCAATGGGAGCACAATAGTGACTTTCCTTACAAGAAAACAACTCTTGCTCGTAGGAACAGAAACTGCATGGGATTCAACTCTATTTAGGACTGGGGAACAAACCCTAGCTCGCCTTACAAGAAACACACTCTGCTTTTGCGAAAAGAGCACTCTTCTACTCTACTGTGTTTCCTATAGGGCCAGAACAGTGAGCTTGCTCAGAACAAAAGAACTGTGCTTCCTACACACACGGGCCACATCTAGTTCAACTCTGATTAACAAACGACAAGGACAGTTGCTCCTGTTCAGTCCAATACACTATAAATGCTGGGAACAGTCGCCAGTGCTATTTGCCCTGTGTATGACAATGGGAGCGCGATAGTGACTCTTCTTTCTAGAAAACAACTCTTGCTTGTAGGACCAAAAACTCCATGTGATTCAACTCCTTTTAGGACTGGGAAACAAACGCTAGCTTGCCTTACGAGAAACACACTCTGCTTTTCAGAAAAGAGCACTCTTCTACTCTACTGTGTTTCCTATGAGGTCCGAACAGAGAGCTTGCTCAGAACAAAAGAACTGTGCTTCCTGCACACACGGGTCATATCTAGTTCAACTCTGCTTAGCAAACTGACAAGGACAGTAGCTCCACTTCAGTCAAATACACTGTAAATGCTGGGAACGTTCGCCAGTGCTATTTGCACTGTGTATGTCAATGGGAGCGCAATAGTGACTCTTCTTTCTAGAAAACAACTCTTGCTCGTAGGACCAGAAACTCTATGTGATTCAACTCCATTTAGGACTGGGAAACAAACGCTAACTCGCCTTACAAGAAACACACTCTGCTTTTGAGAAAAGAGCACTCTTCTACTCTACTGTGTTGCCTATGGGGTCTGAACAGTGAGCTTGCTCATAATAAAAGAACTGTGCCTCCTACACTCACGGGCCATATCTAGTACAACTCTGCTTAGGAAACTTACAAGAACAGTAACTCCTCTTCAGTCCAATACACGGTACTTCCTGGGAACAGACGCGAGTGCTATTTGCACTGTGTATAGAAATGGGAGCGCAATAGTGACTCTTCTTACCAGAAAACAACTCTTGCTCGTACGAACAGAAACTACATGAGATTCAACTCCATTTAGGACTGGGAAAAAAACGCTAGCTCGCCTTACAAGAAACACACTCTGCTTTTGAGAAAAGAGCACTCTTCTACTCTACTGTGTTTCCTATGGGGTCCTAACAGTGAGCTTGCTCAGAACAAATGAACTGTGATTCCTACACAAACGGGCCATATCTAGTTGAACTCTGCTTAGGAAACTGACAAGAACAGTAGCTCCTCTTTAGTCCAATACACTGTACTTGCTGGGAAAAGACGCGAGTGCTAATTTCTCTGTGTATGGCATTGGGAGCACAAGAGTGACTTTCCTTACCAGAAAACAACTCTTGTTCGTAGGACCAAAAACTGCATGTGTTTCAACTCCATTAAGGACTGGGAAACAAACGCTAGCTTGTCTTACAAGAAACACACTCTGCTTTTGAGAAAAGAGCACTCTTCTTCTCTACTGGGTTTACTATAGGCCCAGAACAGTGAGCTTGCTGAGAACAAAAGAACTGTGCTTCCTACACACACGGCCATATCTAGTTCAATTCTGGTTAGGAAACTGATAAGAACAGAATATCCTCTTCAGTCCAATACACTGTATTTGCTGGGAACAGACGCCAGTGCTATTTGCCCTGTGTATGACAATGGGAGCACAATAGTGACTCTTTTGCCAGAAAACAACTCTTGCTCGTAGGACCAGAAACTGCATGTGATCAACTCCATTTAGGACTGCGAAAGGAACGCTAGCTCGCCTTACAGGAAACACACTCTGCTTTTGAGTAAAGAGTACTCTTCTATTCTACTGTGTTTTCTATGGAGTCCGAACAGTGAGCTTGCTCAGAGCAAAAGAACTGTGCTTCCTACACAGACGGGCATATCTTGTTCAACTCTGCTTAGGAAACTGACAAGAAGAGTAGCTCCGCTTCAGTCCAATACACTGTACTTGCTGGGAACGGAAGCGAGGGCTATTTGCACTGTGTATGGCAATGGGAGTGTAATAGTGACGCTTCTTACCAGGAAACAACTCTTGCTCATAGGACCAGAAACTGCATGTGATTCAACTCCATTTAGGACTGGGAAACAAACCCTAGCTCGCCTTACAAGAAACACACTCTGCTTTTGAGAAAAGAGCACTCTTCTACTCTACTATTTTTCCTATGGGGTCTGAACAGTGAGCTTGCTCAGAACAAAAGAACTGTGCTTCCTACATACACGGGCCATATCCAGTTCAACTCTGCTTAGGAAACTGACAAGATCAGTAGCTCCTCTTCAGTCCAATACACTGTACTTGCTGGGAACAGACGCGAGAGCTATTTGCACTGTCTACGGCAATGGGAGCGCAATAGTGACTTTCCTTACCAGAAAACAACTCTTGCTCATAGGAACAGAAACTGCATGGGATTCAACTCCATTTAGGACTGGGAAACAAACCCTAGCTCGCCTTACAAGAAACACACTCTGCTTTTGAGAAAAGAGCACTCTTCTACTCTACTGTGTTTCCTATGGGGTCCAAACAGTGAGCTTGCTCAGAACAAAAGAACTGTGCTTCCTACACACACGGGCCATATCTAGTTCAACTCTGCTTAGGAAACTCACGAGAACAGTAGCTCCTCTTTAGTTCACTACACTGTACTTGCTGGGAACAGACGCGAGTGCTATTTGCACTGTCTACGGCAATGGGAGCGCAATACTGACTCTTCTTTCCAGAAAACAACTCTTGCTCATAGGAACAGAAACCGCATGGGATTCAACTCCATTTATGACTGGGAAACAAACGCTAGCTCGCCTTACAAGAAACACACTCTGCTTTTTAGAAAAGGGCACTCTTCTACTCTACTGTGTTTCCTATGGGGCCTAATCAGTGAGCTTGCTCAGAACAAAAGAACTGTGCTTCCTAAACACACGGCCATATCTAGTTCAATTCTGCTTAGGAAACTGACAAGTGCAGTAGATCCTCTTCAGTCCAATACACTGTACTTGCTGGGAAGAGACGCCAGTGCTATTTGCCCTGTGTATGACAATGGGAGCACAATAGTGACTCTTCTTACCAGAAAACAACTCTTGCTCGTAGGACCAGAAACTGCATGTGATTCAACTCCATTTAGGACTGGGAAACAAACGCAAGCTCGCATTACAAGAAACACACTCTGCTTTTGAGAAATGAGCACTCTTCTACTCTATTGTTTTTCCTATGGGAACCGAACAGTGAGCTTGCTCAGAAAAAAAGAACTGTGCTTCCTGCACACACGGGCCATATCTAGTTCAACTGTGCTTAGGAAACTGACAAGAACAGTAGCTCCTCCTCAGTACAATACACTGTACATGCTGCGAACAGACGCGAGTGCTATTTGCCCTGTGTATGACAATGGGAGTGCAATAGTGACTCTTCTTTCTAGAAAATAACTCTTGCTTGTAGGACCAAAAACTGCATGTGATTCAACTCCATTTAGGACTAGGAAACAAACGCTAGCTCACCTTACAAGAAACACACTCTGCTTTTGAGAAAAGAGCACTCTTCTAATCTACTGTGTTTCCTATTGGGTCCTAAAAGTGAGCTTGCTCAGAACAAAAGAACTGTGCTTCCTACACACACGGGCCATATCTAGTTCAATTCTGCTTAGGAAACTAACAACTACAGTAGATCCTCTTCAGTCCAATACACTGTACTTGCTGGGAACAGACGTCAATGCTATTTGACCTGTGTATGACAAAGGGAGCGCAATAGTGACTCTTCTTACCAGAAAACAACTCTTGCTCGTAGGACCAGAAACTGCATGTGATTCAACTCCATTTAGAACTGGGAAATAAACGCTAGCTCGCCTTACAAGAAACAAACTCTGCTTTTGAGAAAAGACACTCTTCTACTCTACTGTGTTTCCTATAGCGCCAGAACTGTGAGCTGGCTCAGAAAAAAAGGACTGTGCTTCCTACACACACAGCCATATCTAGTTCAATTCTTCCTAGGAAACTGACAAGAACAGTAGATCCTCCTCAGTACAATACACTGTACATGCTGGGAACAGACGCCAGTGCTATTTGCCCTGTGTATGACAATGGGAGCACAATATTGACTCTTTTGCCAGAAAACAACTCTTGCTCGTAGGACCAGATACTGCATGTGATCAACTCCATTTAGGACTGCGAAAGGAATGCTAGCTCACCTTACAGGAAACACACTCTGCTTTTGAGTAAAGAGTACTCTTCTATTCTCCTGTGTTTTCTATGGGGTCCGAACAGTGAGCTTGCTCAGAGCAAAATAATGTGCTTCCTACACAGACGGGCATATCTTGTTCAACTCTGCTTAGGAAACTGACAAGAAGAGTAGCTCCGCTTCAGTCCAATACACTGTACTTGCTGGGAACAGACGTGAGTGCTATTTGCACTGTGTATGGCAATGGGAGAGTAATAGTGACTCTTCTTACCAGGAAACAACTCTTGCTCGTAGGACCAGAAACTGCATGTGATTAAACTCCATTTAGGACTGGGAAACAAACTCTATCTCGCGTTACAAGAAACACACTCTGCTTTTGAGAAAATAGCACTCTTCTACTCCACTGTGTTTCCTATGGGGTCTGAACTGTGAGCTTGCTCAGAACAAAAGAACTGTGCTTACTACACACCTGGGCCATATCTAGTTCAACTCTGCTTAGGAAACTGACAAGAACAGTAGCTACTCTTCAAAAGAATACACTGTACTTGCTGGGAACAGACGCGAGTGCTATTTGCACTCTGTACGGCAATAGGAGCGCAATAGTGACTTTCCTTACCAGAAAAAAACTCTTGCTCGTCTGACCAAAAACTGCATGTGTCTCAACTCCACTTAGGACTGGGAAACAAACGCTATCTCACCTTGCAAGAAACACACTCTGCTTTTGAGAAAGGAGCACTCTTCTACTCGACAGTGTTTCCTATAGGGCCAGAACAGTGAGCTTGCTCAGAACAAAAGAACTGTGCTTCCTACACACACGGGCCATATCTAGTTCAACTCTGCTTAGGAAACTCACGAGAACAGTAGCTCCTCTTCAGTCCACTACACTGTACTTGCTGGGAACAGACGCGAGTGCTATTTGCACTGTCTACGGCAATGGGAGCGCATTACTGACTCTTCTTTCCAGAAAACAACTCTTGCTCGTAGGAACAGAAACCGCATGGGATTCAACTCCATTTACAACTGGGAAACAAACGCTAGCTCGCCTTACAAGAAACACACTCTGCTCTTTAGAAAAGGGCACTCTTCTACTCTACTGTGTTTCCTATGGGGCCTAAACAGTGAGCTTGCTCAGAACAAAAGAACTGTGCTTCCTAAACACACGGCCATATCTAGTTCAATTCTGCTTAGGAAACTGACAAGTGCAGTAGATCCTCTTCAGTCCAATACACTGTGCTTGCTGGGAAGAGACGCCAGTGCTATTTGCCCTGTGTATGACAATGGGAGCACAATAGTGACTCTTCTTACCAGAAAACAACTCTTGCTCGTAGGACCAGAAACTGCATGTGATTCAACTCCATTTAGGACTGGGAAACAAACGCAAGCTCGCATTACAAGAAACACGCTCTGCTTTTGAGAAATGAGCACTCTTCTACTCTACTGTTTTTCCTATGGGAACCGAACAGTGAGCTTGCTCAGAAAAAAAGAACTGTGCTTCCTGCACACACGGGCCATATCTAGTTCAACTGTGCTTAGGAAACTGACAAGAACAGTAGCTCCTCCTCAGTACAATACACTGTACATGCTGGGAACAGACGCGAGTGCTATTCGCACTGCTTATGGCAATGGGAGCGCAATAGGGACTTTCCTTACCAGAAAACAACTCCTGCTCGTAGGACCAGAAAGTGCATGTGATTCAAATCTATTTAGGACTGGGAATCAAACGCTAGCTCGACTTACAAGAAACTCACTCTGCTTTTGAGAAAAGAGCACTCTTCTACTCTAATGTGTTTCCTATAGGGCCAGAAGAGTGAGCATTCTCAGAACAAAAGAACTGTGCTTCCTACACACACGGGCCATATCTAGTTCAACTCTGCTTAGGAAACTGACAAGAACAGTAGCTCCGTTTCGGTCCAATACACTGTACTTGCTGGGAACAGACGCCAGTGCTATTTGCACTGTGTATGACAATGGGAGCACAATAGTGACTCTTCTTACCAGAAAACAACTCTTGCCTTTAGGACCAGAAACTGCAAGGGATTCAACTCCATTTCTGACTGGGAAACAAACACTAGCTAGCCTTACAAGAAACACACTCTGCTTTTGAGAAAAGCACACTCTTCTACTCTACACTGTTTCCTATGGGGTCCGAACAGTGAGCTTGCTTAGAACAAAAGAACTGTGCTTCCTACGTACACGGGACATATCTAGTTCCACTCTGCTTAGGAAACTGACAAGAACAGTAGCTCCTCTTCAGGCCAACATACTGTACTTGGTGGGAACAGACGCGTGTGCTATTTGCCCTGTGTATGAAAATGGGAGCGCAATAGTGACTCTTCTTACCAGAAAACTACTCTTGCTCGTAGGACCAGAAACTGCATGTGATTCAACTCCATATAGGACTGGGAAACAAACGCTAGTTTGTCTTACAAGAAACACACTCTGCTTTTGAGAAAAGAGCACTCTTCTACTCTACTGTCTTTCCTATGGGGTCCGAACAGTGAGCTTGCTCAGAAAAAAAGAACTGTGCTTCCTACACACGGGCCATATCTAGTTCAACTCTGCTTAGGAAACTGACAAGAAAAGAGCTCCTCTTCAGTCCAATACACTGTACCCTCTGTGAACAGACGCGAGTGCTATTTGCACTGTGTATGGCATTGGGAGCGCAATAGTGACCTTCCTTAAAAGAAAACAACTCTTGCTCGTAGGACCAAAAACTGCATGTGATTCAACTCCATTTAGGACTGGGAAACAAACACTAGCTCGCCTTACAAGAAACACACTCTGCTTTTGAGAAAATAGCACTCTTCTTCTCTGCACTGTTTCCTATGGGGTGCGAACAGTGAGCTTGCTCAGAACAAATGAATTTTGCTTCCTACGTACACGGGCCATATTTAGTTCAACTCTGCTCAGGAAACTGACAAGAACAGTAGCTCCTCTTCAGTCCAATACACTGTACTTGGTGGGAACAGACGCGAGTGCTATTTGCACTGTATATGTCAATGGAGGGCAATAGTGACTTTCCTTGCCAGAAAACAACTATTGATTGTAAACCAAAACTGCATGTGATTCAACTCCATTTAGGACTGGTTAACAAACGCTAGCTCGCCTTACAAGAAACACACTCTGCTTTTGAGAAAAGAGCACTCTTCTACTCTACTGTGTTTCCTATAGGGCCAGAAGAGTGAGCTTGCTCAGAATAAAGGAACTGTGCTTCCAACACACACGGGCCATATCTAGTTCAACTCTGCTTAGGAAACTGACGAGAACGGTAGCTCCTCTTCAGTCCAATACACTGTACATGCTGGGAACAGACGAGAGTGGTGCTTGCAATGTGTATGGCAATGGGAGCGCAATAGTGACTCATCTTACAGAAAACAAATCTTGCTTGTAGGACCAGAAATTGCATGGCATTCAACTCCATTTCTGACTGGGAAACAAACACTACCTCGCCTTATGAGAAACACACTCTGCTTTTGAGAAAAGAGCACTCTTCTTCTCTACTGGGTTTCCTAAAGTGCCAGAACAGTGAGCTTGCTCAGAACAAAAGAATTGCGCTACCTACACACACGGACCATATCTAGTTCAACTCTGCTTATGAAACTGACAAGAACAGTAGATCCTCTACAGTCCAATACACTATACATGCTGGGAACAGATGCCAGTGCTATTTGTCCTGTGTATGACAAAGGGAGTGCAATAGTGACTCTTCTTCCCAGAAAACAACTCTTGCTCGTAGGACCAGAAACTGCATGTGACTCAACTCCATTTAGTACTGGGAAACAAAGCTAGCTCGACTTACAAGAAACACACTCTGGTTTTGGGAGAAGGGCACTCTTCTACTCTACTGTGATTCCTATGGGGTCCGAACAGTGAGCTTGCTCAGAACAAAAGAACTGTGCTTCCTACACACACGGGCCATATCTAGTTCAACCCTGCTTAGGAAACTGACAAGAACAGTACCTCCTCTTCAGAACAATACACTGTACTAGCTGGGAACAGACGTGAGTGCTATTTGCACTCTGTATGACAATAGGAGCGCAATAGTGACTTTCCTTACCAGAAAACAACTCTTGCTCGTAGGACCAAAAACTGCATGTGATAAAACTCCATTTAGGACTGGGAAACAAACTCTATCTCGCCTTACAAGAAACACACTCTGGTTTTGAGAAAGGAGCACTCTTCTACTCTACTGTGTTTCCTATAGGGCCAGAACTGTGAGCTTGCTCAGAACAAAAGAACTGTGCTTCCTACATACATGGGCCATATCCAGTTCAACTCTGCTTAGGAAACTGACAAGATCAGTAGCTCCTCTTCAGTCCAATACACTGTACTTGCTGGGAACAGACGCGAGTGCTATTTGCACTGTCTACGTCAATGGGAGCACAATAGTGACTTTCCTTACAAGAAAACAACTCTTGCTCGTAGGAACAGAAACTGCATGGGATTCAACTCTATTTAGGACTGGGGAACAAACCCTAGCTCGCCTTACAAGAAACACACTCTGCTTTTGCGAAAAGAGCACTCTTCTACTCTACTGTGTTTCCTATAGGGCCAGAACAGTGAGCTTGCTCAGAACAAAAGAACTGTGCTTCCTACACACACGGGCCACATCTAGTTCAACTCTGATTAACAAACTACAAGGACAGTTGCTCCTGTTCAGTCCAATACACTATAAATGCTGGGAACAGTCGCCAGTGCTATTTGCCCTGTGTATGACAATGGGAGCGCGATAGTGACTCTTCTTTCTAGAAAACAACTCTTGCTTGTAGGACCAAAAACTCCATGTGATTCAACTCCTTTTAGGACTGGGAAACAAACGCTAGCTTGCCTTACGAGAAACACACTCTGCTTTTCAGAAAAGAGCACTCTTCTACTCTACTGTGTTTCCTATGAGGTCCGAACAGAGAGCTTGCTCAGAACAAAAGAACTGTGCTTCCTGCACACACGGGTCATATCTAGTTCAACTCTGCTTAGCAAACTGACAAGGACAGTAGCTCCACTTCAGTCAAATACACTGTAAATGCTGGGAACGTTCGCCAGTGCTATTTGCACTGTGTATGTCAATGGGAGCGCAATAGTGACTCTTCTTTCTAGAAAACAACTCTTGCTCGTAGGACCAGAAACTCTATGTGATTCAACTCCATTTAGGACTGGGAAACAAACGCTAACTCGCCTTACAAGAAACACACTCTGCTTTTGAGAAAAGAGCACTCTTCTACTCTACTGTGTTGCCTATGGGGTCTGAACAGTGAGCTTGCTCATAATAAAAGAACTGTGCCTCCTACACTCACGGGCCATATCTAGTACAACTCTGCTTAGGAAACTTACAAGAACAGTAACTCCTCTTCAGTCCAATACACGGTACTTCCTGGGAACAGACGCGAGTGCTATTTGCACTGTGTATAGAAATGGGAGCGCAATAGTGACTCTTCTTACCAGAAAACAACTCTTGCTCGTACGAACAGAAACTACATGAGATTCAACTCCATTTAGGACTGGGAAAAAAACGCTAGCTCGCCTTACAAGAAACACACTCTGCTTTTGAGAAAAGAGCACTCTTCTACTCTACTGTGTTTCCTATGGGGTCCTAACAGTGAGCTTGCTCAGAACAAATGAACTGTGATTCCTACACAAACGGGCCATATCTAGTTGAACTCTGCTTAGGAAACTGACAAGAACAGTAGCTCCTCTTTAGTCCAATACACTGTACTTGCTGGGAAAAGACGCGAGTGCTAATTTCTCTGTGTATGGCATTGGGAGCACAAGAGTGACTTTCCTTACCAGAAAACAACTCTTGTTCGTAGGACCAAAAACTGCATGTGTTTCAACTCCATTAAGGACTGGGAAACAAACGCTAGCTTGTCTTACAAGAAACACACTCTGCTTTTGAGAAAAGAGCACTCTTCTTCTCTACTGGGTTTACTATAGGCCCAGAACAGTGAGCTTGCTGAGAACAAAAGAACTGTGCTTCCTACACACACGGCCATATCTAGTTCAATTCTGGTTAGGAAACTGATAAGAACAGAATATCCTCTTCAGTCCAATACACTGTATTTGCTGGGAACAGACGCCAGTGCTATTTGCCCTGTGTATGACAAAGGGAGCGCAATAGTGATTCTTCTTACCAGAAAACAACTCTTGCTCGTAGGACCAGAAACTGCATGTGATTCAACTCCCTTTAGGACTGGGAAAAAAACGCCAGCTCGCCTTACAAGAAACAAACTCTGTTTTTGAGAAAAGACACTCTTCTACTCTACTGTGTTTCCTATAGCGCCAGAACTGTGAGCTGGCTCAGAACAAAGAACTGTGCTTCCTACACACACTGCCATATCTAGTTCAATTCCGCCTAGGAAATTGACAAGAACAGTCGATCCTCCTCAGTACAATACACTTTACATGCTGGTAACAGACGCCAGTGCTATTTGCCCTGTGTATGACAATGGGAGCACAATAGTGACTCTTTTGCCAGAAAACAACTCTTGCTCGTAGGACCAGAAACTGCATGTGATCAACTCCATTTAGGACTGCGAAAGGAACGCTAGCTCGCCTTACAGGAAACACACTCTGCTTTTGAGTAAAGAGTACTCTTCTATTCTACTGTGTTTTCTATGGAGTCCGAACAGTGAGCTTGCTCAGAGCAAAAGAACTGTGCTTCCTACACAGACGGGCATATCTTGTTCAACTCTGCTTAGGAAACTGACAAGAAGAGTAGCTCCGCTTCAGTCCAATACACTGTACTTGCTGGGAACGGAAGCGAGGGCTATTTGCACTGTGTATGGCAATGGGAGTGTAATAGTGACGCTTCTTACCAGGAAACAACTCTTGCTCATAGGACCAGAAACTGCATGTGATTCAACTCCATTTAGGACTGGGAAACAAACCCTAGCTCGCCTTACAAGAAACACACTCTGCTTTTGAGAAAAGAGCACTCTTCTACTCTACTATTTTTCCTATGGGGTCTGAACAGTGAGCTTGCTCAGAACAAAAGAACTGTGCTTCCTACATACACGGGCCATATCCAGTTCAACTCTGCTTAGGAAACTGACAAGATCAGTAGCTCCTCTTCAGTCCAATACACTGTACTTGCTGGGAACAGACGCGAGAGCTATTTGCACTGTCTACGGCAATGGGAGCGCAATAGTGACTTTCCTTACCAGAAAACAACTCTTGCTCATAGGAACAGAAACTGCATGGGATTCAACTCCATTTAGGACTGGGAAACAAACCCTAGCTCGCCTTACAAGAAACACACTCTGCTTTTGAGAAAAGAGCACTCTTCTACTCTACTGTGTTTCCTATGGGGTCCAAACAGTGAGCTTGCTCAGAACAAAAGAACTGTGCTTCCTACACACACGGGCCATATCTAGTTCAACTCTGCTTAGGAAACTCACGAGAACAGTAGCTCCTCTTTAGTTCACTACACTGTACTTGCTGGGAACAGACGCGAGTGCTATTTGCACTGTCTACGGCAATGGGAGCGCAATACTGACTCTTCTTTCCAGAAAACAACTCTTGCTCATAGGAACAGAAACCGCATGGGATTCAACTCCATTTATGACTGGGAAACAAACGCTAGCTCGCCTTACAAGAAACACACTCTGCTTTTTAGAAAAGGGCACTCTTCTACTCTACTGTGTTTCCTATGGGGCCTAATCAGTGAGCTTGCTCAGAACAAAAGAACTGTGCTTCCTAAACACACGGCCATATCTAGATCAATTCTGCTTAGGAAACTGACAAGTGCAGTAGATCCTCTTCAGTCCAATACACTGTACTTGCTGGGAAGAGACGCCAGTGCTATTTGCCCTGTGTATGACAATGGGAGCACAATAGTGACTCTTCTTACCAGAAAACAACTCTTGCTCGTAGGACCAGAAACTGCATGTGATTCAACTCCATTTAGGACTGGGAAACAAACGCAAGCTCGCATTACAAGAAACACACTCTGCTTTTGAGAAATGAGCACTCTTCTACTCTATTGTTTTTCCTATGGGAACCGAACAGTGAGCTTGCTCAGAAAAAAAGAACTGTGCTTCCTGCACACACGGGCCATATCTAGTTCAACTGTGCTTAGGAAACTGACAAGAACAGTAGCTCCTCCTCAGTACAATACACTGTACATGCTGCGAACAGACGCGAGTGCTATTTGCCCTGTGTATGACAATGGGAGTGCAATAGTGACTCTTCTTTCTAGAAAATAACTCTTGCTTGTAGGACCAAAAACTGCATGTGATTCAACTCCATTTAGGACTAGGAAACAAACGCTAGCTCACCTTACAAGAAACACACTCTGCTTTTGAGAAAAGAGCACTCTTCTAATCTACTGTGTTTCCTATTGGGTCCTAAAAGTGAGCTTGCTCAGAACAAAAGAACTGTGCTTCCTACACACACGGGCCATATCTAGTTCAATTCTGCTTAGGAAACTAACAACTACAGTAGATCCTCTTCAGTCCAATACACTGTACTTGCTGGGAACAGACGCCAATGCTATTTGACCTGTGTATGACAAAGGGAGCGCAATAGTGACTCTTCTTACCAGAAAACAACTCTTGCTCGTAGGACCAGAAACTGCATGTGATTCAACTCCATTTAGAACTGGGAAATAAACGCTAGCTCGCCTTACAAGAAACAAACTCTGCTTTTGAGAAAAGACACTCTTCTACTCTACTGTGTTTCCTATAGCGCCAGAACTGTGAGCTGGCTCAGAAAAAAAGGACTGTGCTTCCTACACACACAGCCATATCTAGTTCAATTCTTCCTAGGAAACTGACAAGAACAGTAGATCCTCCTCAGTACAATACACTGTACATGCTGGGAACAGACGCCAGTGCTATTTGCCCTGTGTATGACAATGGGAGCGCAATATTGACTCTTTTGCCAGAAAACAACTCTTGCTCGTAGGACCAGATACTGCATGTGATCAACTCCATTTAGGACTGCGAAAGGAATGCTAGCTCACCTTACAGGAAACACACTCTGCTTTTGAGTAAAGAGTACTCTTCTATTCTCCTGTGTTTTCTATGGGGTCCGAACAGTGAGCTTGCTCAGAGCAAAATAATGTGCTTCCTACACAGACGGGCATATCTTGTTCAACTCTGCTTAGGAAACTGACAAGAAGAGTAGCTCCGCTTCAGTCCAATACACTGTACTTGCTGGGAACAGACGTGAGTGCTATTTGCACTGTGTATGGCAATGGGAGAGTAATAGTGACTCTTCTTACCAGGAAACAACTCTTGCTCGTAGGACCAGAAACTGCATGTGATTAAACTCCATTTAGGACTGGGAAACAAACTCTATCTCGCGTTACAAGAAACACACTCTGCTTTTGAGAAAATAGCACTCTTCTACTCCACTGTGTTTCCTATGGGGTCTGAACTGTGAGCTTGCTCAGAACAAAAGAACTGTGCTTACTACACACCTGGGCCATATCTAGTTCAACTCTGCTTAGGAAACTGACAAGAACAGTAGCTACTCTTCAAAAGAATACACTGTACTTGCTGGGAACAGACGCGAGTGCTATTTGCACTCTGTACGGCAATAGGAGCGCAATAGTGACTTTCCTTACCAGAAAAAAACTCTTGCTCGTCTGACCAAAAACTGCATGTGTCTCAACTCCACTTAGGACTGGGAAACAAACGCTATCTCACCTTGCAAGAAACACACTCTGCTTTTGAGAAAGGAGCACTCTTCTACTCGACAGTGTTTCCTATAGGGCCAGAACAGTGAGCTTGCTCAGAACAAAAGAACTGTGCTTCCTACACACACGGGCCATATCTAGTTCAACTCTGCTTAGGAAACTCACGAGAACAGTAGCTCCTCTTCAGTCCACTACACTGTACTTGCTGGGAACAGACGCGAGTGCTATTTGCACTGTCTACGGCAATGGGAGCGCATTACTGACTCTTCTTTCCAGAAAACAACTCTTGCTCGTAGGAACAGAAACCGCATGGGATTCAACTCCATTTACAACTGGGAAACAAACGCTAGCTCGCCTTACAAGAAACACACTCTGCTCTTTAGAAAAGGGCACTCTTCTACTCTACTGTGTTTCCTATGGGGCCTAAACAGTGAGCTTGCTCAGAACAAAAGAACTGTGCTTCCTAAACACACGGCCATATCTAGTTCAATTCTGCTTAGGAAACTGACAAGTGCAGTAGATCCTCTTCAGTCCAATACACTGTGCTTGCTGGGAAGAGACGCCAGTGCTATTTGCCCTGTGTATGACAATGGGAGCACAATAGTGACTCTTCTTACCAGAAAACAACTCTTGCTCGTAGGACCAGAAACTGCATGTGATTCAACTCCATTTAGGACTGGGAAACAAACGCAAGCTCGCATTACAAGAAACACGCTCTGCTTTTGAGAAATGAGCACTCTTCTACTCTACTGTTTTTCCTATGGGAACCGAACAGTGAGCTTGCTCAGAAAAAAAGAACTGTGCTTCCTGCACACACGGGCCATATCTAGTTCAACTGTGCTTAGGAAACTGACAAGAACAGTAGCTCCTCCTCAGTACAATACACTGTACATGCTGGGAACAGACGCGAGTGCTATTCGCACTGCTTATGGCAATGGGAGCGCAATAGGGACTTTCCTTACCAGAAAACAACTCCTGCTCGTAGGACCAGAAAGTGCATGTGATTCAAATCTATTTAGGACTGGGAATCAAACGCTAGCTCGACTTACAAGAAACTCACTCTGCTTTTGAGAAAAGAGCACTCTTCTACTCTAATGTGTTTCCTATAGGGCCAGAAGAGTGAGCATTCTCAGAACAAAAGAACTGTGCTTCCTACACACACGGGCCATATCTAGTTCAACTCTGCTTAGGAAACTGACAAGAACAGTAGCTCCGTTTCGGTCCAATACACTGTACTTGCTGGGAACAGACGCCAGTGCTATTTGCACTGTGTATGACAATGGGAGCACAATAGTGACTCTTCTTACCAGAAAACAACTCTTGCCTTTAGGACCAGAAACTGCAAGGGATTCAACTCCATTTCTGACTGGGAAACAAACACTAGCTAGCCTTACAAGAAACACACTCTGCTTTTGAGAAAAGCACACTCTTCTACTCTACACTGTTTCCTATGGGGTCCGAACAGTGAGCTTGCTTAGAACAAAAGAACTGTGCTTCCTACGTACACGGGACATATCTAGTTCCACTCTGCTTAGGAAACTGACAAGAACAGTAGCTCCTCTTCAGGCCAACATACTGTACTTGGTGGGAACAGACGCGTGTGCTATTTGCCCTGTGTATGAAAATGGGAGCGCAATAGTGACTCTTCTTACCAGAAAACTACTCTTGCTCGTAGGACCAGAAACTGCATGTGATTCAACTCCATATAGGACTGGGAAACAAACGCTAGTTTGTCTTACAAGAAACACACTCTGCTTTTGAGAAAAGAGCACTCTTCTACTCTACTGTCTTTCCTATGGGGTCCGAACAGTGAGCTTGCTCAGAAAAAAAGAACTGTGCTTCCTACACACGGGCCATATCTAGTTCAACTCTGCTTAGGAAACTGACAAGAAAAGAGCTCCTCTTCAGTCCAATACACTGTACCCTCTGTGAACAGACGCGAGTGCTATTTGCACTGTGTATGGCATTGGGAGCGCAATAGTGACCTTCCTTAAAAGAAAACAACTCTTGCTCGTAGGACCAAAAACTGCATGTGATTCAACTCCATTTAGGACTGGGAAACAAACACTAGCTCGCCTTACAAGAAACACACTCTGCTTTTGAGAAAATAGCACTCTTCTTCTCTGCACTGTTTCCTATGGGGTGCGAACAGTGAGCTTGCTCAGAACAAATGAATTTTGCTTCCTACGTACACGGGCCATATTTAGTTCAACTCTGCTCAGGAAACTGACAAGAACAGTAGCTCCTCTTCAGTCCAATACACTGTACTTGGTGGGAACAGACGCGAGTGCTATTTGCACTGTATATGTCAATGGAGGGCAATAGTGACTTTCCTTGCCAGAAAACAACTATTGATTGTAAACCAAAACTGCATGTGATTCAACTCCATTTAGGACTGGTTAACAAACGCTAGCTCGCCTTACAAGAAACACACTCTGCTTTTGAGAAAAGAGCACTCTTCTACTCTACTGTGTTTCCTATAGGGCCAGAAGAGTGAGCTTGCTCAGAATAAAGGAACTGTGCTTCCAACACACACGGGCCATATCTAGTTCAACTCTGCTTAGGAAACTGACGAGAACGGTAGCTCCTCTTCAGTCCAATACACTGTACATGCTGGGAACAGACGAGAGTGGTGCTTGCAATGTGTATGGCAATGGGAGCGCAATAGTGACTCATCTTACAGAAAACAAATCTTGCTTGTAGGACCAGAAATTGCATGGCATTCAACTCCATTTCTGACTGGGAAACAAACACTACCTCGCCTTATGAGAAACACACTCTGCTTTTGAGAAAAGAGCACTCTTCTTCTCTACTGGGTTTCCTAAAGTGCCAGAACAGTGAGCTTGCTCAGAACAAAAGAATTGCGCTACCTACACACACGGACCATATCTAGTTCAACTCTGCTTATGAAACTGACAAGAACAGTAGATCCTCTACAGTCCAATACACTATACATGCTGGGAACAGATGCCAGTGCTATTTGTCCTGTGTATGACAAAGGGAGTGCAATAGTGACTCTTCTTCCCAGAAAACAACTCTTGCTCGTAGGACCAGAAACTGCATGTGACTCAACTCCATTTAGTACTGGGAAACAAAGCTAGCTCGACTTACAAGAAACACACTCTGGTTTTGGGAGAAGGGCACTCTTCTACTCTACTGTGATTCCTATGGGGTCCGAACAGTGAGCTTGCTCAGAACAAAAGAACTGTGCTTCCTACACACACGGGCCATATCTAGTTCAACCCTGCTTAGGAAACTGACAAGAACAGTACCTCCTCTTCAGAACAATACACTGTACTAGCTGGGAACAGACGTGAGTGCTATTTGCACTCTGTATGACAATAGGAGCGCAATAGTGACTTTCCTTACCAGAAAACAACTCTTGCTCGTAGGACCAAAAACTGCATGTGATAAAACTCCATTTAGGACTGGGAAACAAACTCTATCTCGCCTTACAAGAAACACACTCTGGTTTTGAGAAAGGAGCACTCTTCTACTCTACTGTGTTTCCTATAGGGCCAGAACTGTGAGCTTTCTCAGAACAAAAGAACTGTGCTTCCTACATACATGGGCCATATCCAGTTCAACTCTGCTTAGGAAACTGACAAGATCAGTAGCTCCTCTTCAGTCCAATACACTGTACTTGCTGGGAACAGACGCGAGTGCTATTTGCACTGTCTACGTCAATGGGAGCACAATAGTGACTTTCCTTACAAGAAAACAACTCTTGCTCGTAGGAACAGAAACTGCATGGGATTCAACTCTATTTAGGACTGGGGAACAAACCCTAGCTCGCCTTACAAGAAACACACTCTGCTTTTGCGAAAAGAGCACTCTTCTACTCTACTGTGTTTCCTATAGGGCCAGAACAGTGAGCTTGCTCAGAACAAAAGAACTGTGCTTCCTACACACACGGGCCACATCTAGTTCAACTCTGATTAACAAACGACAAGGACAGTTGCTCCTGTTCAGTCCAATACAGTATAAATGCTGGGAACAGTCGCCAGTGCTATTTGCCCTGTGTATGACAATGGGAGCGCAATAGTGACTCTTCTTTCTAGAAAACAACTCTTGCTTATAGGACCAAAAACTCCATGTGATTCAACTCCTTTTAGGACTGGGAAACAAACGCTAGCTTGCCTTACGAGAAACACACTCTGCTTTTCAGAAAAGAGCACTCTTCTACTCTACTGTGTTTCCTATGAGGTCCGAACAGAGAGCTTGCTCATAACAAAAGAACTGTGCTTCCTGCACACACGGGTCATATCTAGTTCAACTCTGCTTAGCAAACTGACAAGGACAGTAGCTCCACTTCAGTCCAATACACTGTAAATGCTGGGAACGTTCGCCAGTGCTATTTGCACTGTGTATGTCAATGGGAGCGCAATAGTGACTCTTCTTTCTAGAAAACAACTCTTGCTCGTAGGACCAGAAACTCTATGTGATTCAACTCCATTTAGGACTGGGAAACAAACGCTAACTCGCCTTACAAGAAACACACTCTGCTTTTGAGAAAAGAGCACTCTTCTACTCTACTGTGTTGCCTATGGGATCTGAACAGTGAGCTTGCTCATAATAAAAGAACTGTGCCTCCTACACTCACGGGCCATATCTAGTACAACTCTGCTTAGGAAACTTACAAGAACAGTAACTCCTCTTCAGTCCAATACACGGTACTTCCTGGGAACAGACGCGAGTGCTATTTGCACTGTGTATAGAAATGGGAGCGCAATAGTGACTCTTCTTACCAGAAAACAACTCTTGCTCGTACGAACAGAAACTACATGAGATTCAACTCCATTTAGGACTGGGAAAAAAACGCTAGCTCGCCTTACAAGAAACACACTCTGCTTTTGAGAAAAGAGCACTCTTCTACTCTACTGTGTTTCCTATGGGGTCCTAACAGTGAGCTTGCTCAGAACAAATGAACTGTGATTCCTACACAAACGGGCCATATCTAGTTGAACTCTGCTTAGGAAACTGACAAGAACAGTAGCTCCTCTTTAGTCCAATACACTGTACTTGCTGGGAAAAGACGCGAGTGCTAATTTCTCTGTGTATGGCATTGGGAGCACAAGAGTGACTTTCCTTACCAGAAAACAACTCTTGTTCGTAGGACCAAAAACTGCATGTGTTTCAACTCCATTAAGGACTGGGAAACAAACGCTAGCTTGTCTTACAAGAAACACACTCTGCTTTTGAGAAAAGAGCACTCTTCTTCTCTACTGGGTTTACTATAGGCCCAGAACAGTGAGCTTGCTGAGAACAAAAGAACTGTGCTTCCTACACACACGGCCATATCTAGTTCAATTCTGGTTAGGAAACTGATAAGAACAGAATATCCTCTTCAGTCCAATACACTGTATTTGCTGGGAACAGACGCCAGTGCTATTTGCCCTGTGTATGACAAAGGGAGCGCAATAGTGATTCTTCTTACCAGAAAACAACTCTTGCTC
This sequence comes from Peromyscus eremicus, assembly GCF_949786415.1. Lineage (NCBI taxonomy): Eukaryota > Metazoa > Chordata > Mammalia > Rodentia > Cricetidae > Peromyscus > Peromyscus eremicus. The sequence goes on along the minus strand of NW_026736921.1, from coordinate 5,987 downwards.
GTAGGACCAGAAACTGCATGTGATTCAACTCCCTTTAGGACTGGGAAAAAAACGCTAGCTCGCCTTACAAGAAACAAACTCTGTTTTTGAGAAAAGACACTCTTCTACTCTACTGTGTTTCCTATAGCGCCAGAACTGTGAGCTGGCTCAGAACAAAGAACTGTGCTTCCTACACACACTGCCATATCTAGTTCAATTCCGCCTAGGAAATTGACAAGAACAGTCGATCCTCCTCAGTACAATACACTTTACATGCTGGTAACAGACGCCAGTGCTATTTGCCCTGTGTATGACAATGGGAGCGCAATAGTGACTCTTTTGCCAGAAAACAACTCTTGCTCGTAGGACCAGAAACTGCATGTGATCAACTCCATTTAGGACTGCGAAAGGAACGCTAGCTCGCCTTACAGGAAACACACTCTGCTTTTGAGTAAAGAGTACTCTTCTACTCTACTGTGTTTTCTATGGGGTCCGAACAGTGAGCTTGCTCAGAGCAAAAGAACTGTGCTTCCTACACAGACGGGCATATCTTGTTCAACTCTGCTTAGGAAACTGACAAGAAGAGTAGCTCCGCTTCAGTCCAATACACTGTACTTGCTGGGAACAGACGTGAGTGCTATTTGCACTGTGTATGGCAATGGGAGAGTAATAGTGACTCTTCTTACCAGGAAACAACTCTTGCTCGTAGGACCAGAAACTGCATGTGATTAAACTCCATTTAGGACTGGGAAACAAACTCTATCTCGCGTTACAAGAAACACACTCTGCTTTTGAGAAAATAGCACTCTTCTACTCCACTGTGTTTCCTATGGGGTCTGAACAGTGAGCTTGCTCAGAACAAAAGAACTGTGCTTACTACACACCTGGGCCATATCTAGTTCAACTCTGCTTAGGAAACTGACAAGAACAGTAGCTACTCTTCAAAAGAATACACTGTACTTGCTGGGAACAGACGCGAGTGCTATTTGCACTCTGTACGGCAATAGGAGCGCAATAGTCACTTTCCTTACCAGAAAAAAACTCATACTCGTCTGACCAAAAACTGCATGTGTCTCAACTCCACTAGGACTGGGAAACAAACGCTATCTCACCTTGCAAGAAACACACTCTGCTTTTGAGAAAGGAGCACTCTTCTACTCTACTGTGTTTCCTATAGGGCCAGAACAGTGAGCTTGCTCAGAACAAAAGAACTGTGCTTCCTACACACACGGGCCATATCTAGTTCAACTCTGCTTAGGAAACTCACGAGAACAGTAGCTCCTCTTCAGTCCACTACACTGTACTTGCTGGGAACAGACGCGAGTGCTATTTGCACTGTCTACGGCAATGGGAGCGCAATACTGACTCTTCTTTCCAGAAAACAACTCTTGCTCGTAGGAACAAAAACCGCATGGGATTCAACTCCATTTACGACTGGGAAACAAACGCTAGCTCGCCTTACAAAAAACACACTCTGCTTTTTAGAAAAGGGCACTCTTCTAGTCTACTGTGTTTCCTATGGGGCCTAAACAGTGAGCTTGCTCAGAACAAAAGAACTGTGCTTCCTAAACACACGGCCATATCTAGTTCAATTCTGCTTAGGAAACTGACAAGTACAGTAGATCCTCTTCAGTCCAATACACTGTACTTGCTGGGAAGAGACGCCAGTGCTATTTGCCCTGTGTATGACAATGGGAGCACAATAGTGACTCTTCTTACCAGAAAACAACTCTTGCTCGTAGGACCAGAAACTGCATGTGATTCAACTCCATTTAGGACTGGGAAACAAACGCAAGCTCGCATTACAAGAAACACACTCTGCTTTTGAGAAATGAGCACTCTTCTACTCTACTGTTTTTCCAATGGGAACCGAACAGTGAGCTTGCTCAGAAAAAAAGAACTGTGCTTCCTGCACACACGGGCCATATCTAGTTCAACTGTGCTTAGGAAACTGACAAGAACAGTAGCTCCTCCTCAGTACAATACACTGTACATGCTGGGAACAGACGCGAGTGCTATTCGCACTGCTTATGGCAATGGGAGCGCAATAGGGACTTTCCTTACCAGAAAACAACTCCTGCTCGTAGGACCAGAAAGTGCATGTGATTCAAATCTATTTAGGACTGGGAATCAAACGCTAGCTCAAGTTACAAGAAACTCACTCTGCTTTTGAGAAAAGAGCACTCTTCTACTCTAATGTGTTTCCTATAGGGCCAGAAGAGTGAGCATTCTCAGAACAAAAGAACTGTGCTTCCTACACACACGGGCCATATCTAGTTCAACTCTGCTTAGGAAACTGACAAGAACAGTAGCTCCGTTTCAGTCCAATACACTGTTCTTGCTGGGAACAGACACCAGTGCTATTTGCACTGTGTATGGCAATGGGAGCACAATAGTGACTCTTCTTACGAGGAAACAACTCTTGCTCGTAGGACCAGAAACTGCATGTGATTCAACTCCATTTAGGACTGGGAAACAAACGCTAGCTCGCCTTACAAGAAACAAACTCTGCTTTTGAGAAAAGAGCACTCTTCTACTCTACTGTGTTTCCTGTAGGGCCAGACAGTGAGCTTGCTAAGAACAAAAGAACTGTGCTTCATATACACACGGGCCATATCTAGTTCAACTCTGCTTAAAAAACTGACAAGAACTGTAGCTCCACTTCAGTCCACTACACTGTACTTGCTGGGAACAGACGCGAGTGCTATTTGCACTGTGTATGGCAATGGGAGCGCAATAGTGACTCTTCTTTCCAGAAAACAACTCTTGCTCGTAGGAACAGAAACCGCATGGGATTCAACTCCATTTCTGACTGGGAAACATACCCTAGCTTGCCTCACAAGAAACACACTCTGCTTTTGCGAAAAGAGCACTCTTCTACTCTACTGTGTTTCCTATAGGGCAGAACAGTGAGCTTGCTCAGAACAAATGAAGTGTGCTTCCTACACACACGGACCATATCTAGGTCAACTCTGCAAAGCAAACTGACAAAAACAGTAGATCCTCTTCAGTCCAATACACTGTACATGCTGGGAACAGACGCCAGTGCTATTTGCCCTGTGTATGGCAATGGGAGCGCAATAGTGACTCTTCTTACCAGAAAACAACTCTTGCTCATAGGACAAGAAACTGCATGTGATTAAACTCCATTTAGGACTGGGAAACAAATGCAAGCTCGCCTTACAAGAAACACACTCTGCTTTTGAGAAAAGAGCACTCTTCTACTCTACTGTGTTTCCTATGGGGTCCGAACAGTGAGCTTGCTCAGAACAAAAGAACTGTGTTTCCTACACACACGGGCCATATCTAGTTCAACTCTGCTTAGGAAACTGACAAGAACAGTAGATCCTCTTCAGTCCAATACACTGTACTTGCTGGGAACAGATGCTAGTGCTATTTGCCCTGTGTATGACAATGGGAGCACAATAGTCACTCTTCTTACCAGAAAACAACTCTTGCTCTAGGACAAGAAACTGCATGTGATTCAACTCCATTTAGGACTGGGAAACAAATTCTAGCTTGCCTTACAAGAAACACACTCTGCTTTTGAGAAAAGAGCACTCTTCTACGCTAGTGTGTTGCCTATGGGGTCTGAACAGTGAGCTTGCTCAGAACAAAAGAACTGTGCTTCCTACACACATGGGCCATATCTAGTACAACTCTGCTTAGGAAACTTACAAGAACAGTAGCTCCTCTTCAGTCCAATACACTGTACATGCTGGGAACAGACGCCAGTGCTATTTGCCCTGTGTATGACAATGGGAGCGCAATAGTGACTCTTTTGCCAGAAAACAACTCTTGCTCGTAGGACCAGAAACTGCATGTGATCAACTCCATTTAGGACTGGGAAAGGAAGGCTAGCTCGCCTTACAGGAAACACACTCTGCTTTTGAGAAATGAGCACTCTTCTACTCTACTGTGTTTTCTATGGGATCTGAACAGTGAGCTTGCTCAGAGCAAAAGAACTGTGCTTCCTGCACACACGGGCCATATCTAGTTCAACTGTGCTTAGGAAACTGACAAGAACAGTAGCTCCTCTTCAGTCCAATATGCTGTACTTGCTGGGAACAGACGCGAATGCTATTTGCACTGTGTGTGGCAATTGGAGCGCAATAGTGACTCTTCTTACCATAAAACAACTCTTGCTCGTAGGACCAAAAACTGCATGTGATTAAACTCCATTTAGGACTGGGAAACAAACGCTAGCTCGCCTTACAAGAAACACACTCTGCTTTGAGAAAAGAGCACTCTTCTACTCTACTGTGTTTCCTATGGGGTCCAAACAGTGAGCTTGCTCAGAACAAAAGAACTGTGCTTCCTACACACACGGGCCATATCTAGTTCAACTCTGCTTAGGAAACTCACGAGAACAGTAGCTCCTCTTCAGTCCAATACACTGTACTTGCTGGGAACAGACGCGAGTGCTATTTGCACTGTGTATGGCAATGGGAGCGCAAGAGTGATTCCTTACCAGAAAACAACTCTTGCTCGTAGGAACAGAAACCGCATGGGATTCAACTCCATTTCTGAGTGGGAAACCTACCCTAGCTTGCCTTACAAGAAACACACTCTGCTTTTTAGAAAAGGGCACTCTTCTAGTCTACTGTGTTTCCTATGGGGCCTAAACAGTGAGCTTGCTCAGAACAAAAGAACTGTGCTTCCTAAACACACGGCCATATCTAGTTCAATTCTGCTTAGGAAACTGACAAGTACAGTAGATCCTCTTCAGTCCAATACACTGTACTTGCTGGGAAGAGACGCCAGTGCTATTTGCCCTGTGTATGACAATGGGAGCACAATAGTGACTCTTCTTACCAGAAAACAACTCTTGCTCGTAGGACCAGAAACTGCATGTGATTCAACTCCATTTAGGACTGGGAAACAAACGCAAGCTCGCATTACAAGAAACACACTCTGCTTTTGAGAAATGAGCACTCTTCTACTCTACTGTTTTTCCAATGGGAACCGAACAGTGAGCTTGCTCAGAAAAAAAGAACTGTGCTTCCTGCACACACGGGCCATATCTAGTTCAACTGTGCTTAGGAAACTGACAAGAACAGTAGCTCCTCCTCAGTACAATACACTGTACATGCTGGGAACAGACGCGAGTGCTATTCGCACTGCTTATGGCAATGGGAGCGCAATAGGGACTTTCCTTACCAGAAAACAACTCCTGCTCGTAGGACCAGAAAGTGCATGTGATTCAAATCTATTTAGGACTGGGAATCAAACGCTAGCTCAAGTTACAAGAAACTCACTCTGCTTTTGAGAAAAGAGCACTCTTCTACTCTAATGTGTTTCCTATAGGGCCAGAAGAGTGAGCATTCTCAGAACAAAAGAACTGTGCTTCCTACACACACGGGCCATATCTAGTTCAACTCTGCTTAGGAAACTGACAAGAACAGTAGCTCCGTTTCAGTCCAATACACTGTTCTTGCTGGGAACAGACACCAGTGCTATTTGCACTGTGTATGGCAATGGGAGCACAATAGTGACTCTTCTTACGAGGAAACAACTCTTGCTCGTAGGACCAGAAACTGCATGTGATTCAACTCCATTTAGGACTGGGAAGCAAACGCTAGCTCGCCTTACAAGAAACAAACTCTGCTTTTGAGAAAAGAGCACTCTTCTACTCTACTGTGTTTCCTGTAGGGCCAGACAGTGAGCTTGCTAAGAACAAAAGAACTGTGCTTCATATACACACGGGCCATATCTAGTTCAACTCTGCTTAAAAAACTGACAAGAACTGTAGCTCCACTTCAGTCCACTACACTGTACTTGCTGGGAACAGACGTGAGTGCTATTTGCACTGTGTATGGCAATGGGAGCGCAATAGTGACTCTTCTTTCCAGAAAACAACTCTTGCTCGTAGGAACAGAAACCGCATGGGATTCAACTCCATTTCTGACTGGGAAACATACCCTAGCTTGCCTTACAAGAAACACACTCTGCTTTTGCGAAAAGAGCACTCTTCTACTCTACTGTGTTTCCTATAGGGCAGAACAGTG
>NW_026736920.1:0-55381 GCF_949786415.1 Peromyscus eremicus | reverse complement strand
CTCAAAAGCAGAGTGTGTTTCTTGTAAGGCGAGCTAGCGTTTGTTTCCGAGTCCTAAATGGAGTTGAATCACATGCAGTTTTTGGTCCTACGCGCAAGAGTTGTTTTCTGGTAAGGAAAGTCACTATTGTGCTCCCATTGCCAAACACAGTGCAAATAGAAAACGCATCTGTTCCCAGCAAGTACAGTGTATTGGACTGAAGAGGAGCTACTGTTCTTGTCAGTTTCCTAAGCAGAATTGAATTGGATATGGCCATTTGTGTAGGAAGCACAGTTCTTTTGTTCTGAGCAAGCTCACTGTACTGGCCCTATTGGTAACACAGTAGAGTAGAAGAGTGCTCTTTTCTCAAAAGCAATGTGTGTTTCTTGTAAGGCGAGCTAGCGTTTGTTTCCCAGTTCTAAATGGAGTTGAATCAAATGCAGTTTTTGGTCCTACGAGCAAGAGTTGTTTTCTGGTAAGAAGAGTCACTATTGCGCTCCCATTGCCATACATAGTACAAATAACACTCGCGTCTGTTTCCAGCTAGTACAGTGTATTGGTCTGAAGAGGAGCTACTGTTCATGTCAATTTCCTAAGCAAAGTTGAACAAGACAAGGCCCGTGTGTGTAGGAAGCACAGTTTCTTTTGTTCTGAGCAAGCTCACTGTTCGAACCCCATAGGAAACACAGTAGAGAGAAGAGTGCTCTTTTTTCAAAAGCAGAGTGTGTTTCTTGTAAGGTGAGCTACCGTTTGTTTCCCAGTACTAAATGGAGTTGAATCAAATGCAGTTTTTGGTCCTATGAGCAAGAGTTGTTTTCTCGTAAGAAGAGTCACTATTGCGCTCCCTTTGCCATACACAGTGCAAATAGCACTGGCGTCTGTACCCAGCATGTACAGTGTATTGGACTGAAGAGGATCTACTGTTCTTGTCAGTTTTCTAAGCAGACTTGAACTAGATATGGCCCGTGTGTGTAGGAAGCACAGTTCATTTGTTCTGAGCAAGCTCACTGTTCGGACACCATAGGAAACACAGTAGAGTAGAAGAGTACTCTTTTCTCAAAAGCAGAGTGTGTTTCTTGTAAGGCGAGCTAGCTTTTGTTTCCCAGTCGTAAATGAAGTTGAATCACATGCAGTTTCTGGTCCTACGAGTAGAGTTGTTTTTTGGTAAGAAGAATCACTCTTGTGCTCCCATTGCCATACACAGTGCAAATAGCACTTGCGTCTTTTCCAATCAAGTACAGTGTATTGGACTGAAGAGGAGATACTGTTCTTGTCAGTTTCCTGAGCAGAGTTGAACTAGATATGGCCCGTGTGTATAGGAAGCACAGTTCTTTTGTTCTGAGCAAGCTCACTTTCTCGCCCTATAGGAAACACAGTAGAGTAGAAGAGTGCTCTTTTCTCAAAAGCCGAGTATGTTCAGTGTAAGGCGACCTAGCATTTGCTTTCCAGTCCTAAATGGAGTTGAATCACATGCAGTTTCTGGTCCTAAGAGCAAGAGTTTTTTCTGGTAATAAGAGTCACTATTGCGCTCCCATTGTCATACACAGGGCAAATTGCACTGGCGTCTGTTCCCAGCATGTACAGTGTATTGGACTGAAGAGGATCTACTGTTCTTGTCAGTTTCCAAAGCAGAATTGAACTAGATACGGCCATGTGTGTAGGAAGCACAGTTCTTTTGTTCTGAGTAAGCTCACTGTTCTGGCCCTATAGGAAACACAGTAGAGTAGAAGAGTGCTCTTTTATCAAAAGCAGAGTGTGTTTCTTGTAAGGCAAGATAGTGTTTGCTTCCCAGACCTAAATGGAGTTGAATCACATGCAGTTTCTGGTCCTACAAGCAAGAGTTGTTTTCTGGTAAGAAGAGTCACTATTGTGCTCGCATTGTCATACACAGGGCAAATAGCACTGGCGTCTGTTCCCAGCCTGTACAGTGTATTGGACTGAAGAGGATCTACTGTTCTTGTCAATTTCCTCTGCAGAGTTGAACTAGATATGGCCCGTGTGTGTAGGAAGCACAGTTCTTTTGTTCTGAGCAAGCTCACTGTTCTGGCCCTATAGGAAACACATTAGAGTAGAGGGGTGCTCTTTTCTCAAAAGCAGAGTGTGTTTCATGTAAGACGAGCTAGCGTTTGTTTCCCAGTCCTAAATGTATTTGAATCACATGCAGTTTCTGGTCCTACGAGTAGAGTTATTTTTTGGTAAGAAGAGTCACTATAATGCTCCCATTGCCATACACAGTACAAATAGCACTTGCGTCTGTTCCAATCAAGTACAGTGTATTGGAATGAAGATGAGCTACTGTTCTTGTCAGTTTCCTAAGGAGAGTTGACCTAGATATGGCCCGTGTGTATAGGAAGCACAGTTCTTTTGTTCTGAGCAAGCTCACTGTTCGGACCCCATAGGAAACACAGTAAAGTAGAAGAGTGCTCTTTTCTCAAAAGCAGAGTTTGTTTCTTGTAAGGTGAGCTAGCGTTTGCTTCCCAGACCTAAACGGAGTTGAATCACATGCAGTTTCTGGGCCTACAAGCAAGAGTTGTTTTCTGTTAAGAAGAGTCACTATTGCGCTCCCATTGTCTTACACAGGGCAAATAGCACTGGCCTCTGTTCTCAGCATGTACAGTGTATTGGACTGAAGAGGATCTACTGTTCTTGTCAGGTTCCTAAGCAGAGTTGAACTAGATATGGCCCATGTGTGTAGGAAGCACAGTTCTTTTGTACTCAGCAAGCTCACTGTTCTGGCCGTATAAGAAACACAGTAGAGTAGAAGAGTGCTCTTTCCTCAAAAGCAGAGTGTGTTTCTTGTAAGGCGAGCTAGCGTTTGTTTCCCAGTCTTAAATGGTGATGAATCACATGCAGTTTCCGTTCCTACGAGCAAGAATTGGTTTCTGGTAAGGAAAGTCACTATTGCGCTCACATTGCCATACACAGTGCAAATAGCACTCGCGTCTGTTCCCAGCAAGTACAGTGTATTGGACTGAAGAGGAGCTACTGTTCTTGTCAGGTTCCTAAGCAGAGTTGAACTAGATATGTCCCGTGTGTAGGAAGCACAGTTCTGTTGTTCTCAGCAAGCTGACAGTTCGGACCCCATAGGAAACACAGTAGAGTAGAAGAGTGCTCTTTTCTCAAAAGCCGAGTGTGTTTAGTGTAAGGCGACCTAGCGTTTGCTTCCCAGTCCCAAATGGAGTTGAATCACATGCAGTTTCTGGTCCTAAGAGCAAGAGTTGTTTTCTGGTAAGAAGAGTCACTATTGCGCTCCCATTGCCATAAACTGCAAATAGCACTCGCGTTTGCTCTCAGCAAGTACAGTGTATTGGATTGAAGAGGAGCCACTGTTCTTGTCAGTTTCCTAAGCAGACTTGAACTCGATATGGCCCGTGTGTGTAGGAAGCACAGTTCATTTGTTCTGAGCAAGCTCACTGTTCAGACCCCATAGGAAACACAGTAGAGTAGAAGAGTACTCTTTTCTCAAAAGCAGAGTGTGTTTCTTGTAAGGCGAGCTAGCTTTTGTTTCCCAGTCGTAAATGAAGTTGAATCACATGCAGTTTCTGGTCCTATGAGTAGAGTTGTTTTTTGGTAAGAAGAGTCACTCTTGTGCTCCCATTGCCATACACAGTGCAAATAGCACTTGCGTCATTTCCAATCAAGTACAGTGTATTGGACTGAAGAGGAGATACTGTTCTTGTCAGTTTCCTGAGCAGAGTTGAACTAGATATGGCCCGTGTGTATAGGAAGCACAGTTCTTTTGTTCTGAGCAAGCTCACTTTCTGGCCCTATAGGAAACACAGTAGAGTAGAAGAGTGCTCTTTTCTCAAAAGCAGAGTGTGTTTCTTGTAAGGCGTAAGCAGAATTGAACTAGATACGGCCATGTGTGTAGGAAGCACAGTTCTTTTGTTCTGAGCAAGCTCACTGTTCTGGCCCTATAGGAAACACAGTAGAGCAGAAGAGTGCTCTTTTCTCAAAAGCAGAGTGTGTTTCTTGTAAGGCGAGATAGCGTTTGCTTCCCAGACCTAAACGGAGTTGAATCACATGCAGTTTCTGGTCCTACAAGCAAGAGTTGTTTTCTGGTAAGAAGAGTCACTATTGCGCTCGCATTGTCATACACAGGGCAAATAGCACTGGCGTCTTTTCCCAGCATGTACAGTGTATTGGACTGAAGAGGATCTACTGTTCTTGTCAGTTTCCTATGCAGAGTTGAACTAGATATAGCCTGTGTGTGTAGGAAGCACAGTTCTTTTGTTCTGAGCAAGCTCACTGTTCTGGCCCTATAGGAAACACAGTAGAGTAGCAGAGTGCTCTTTACTCAAATGCAGAGTGTGTTTCTTGTAAGGCGAGCTAGTGTTTGTTTCCAAGTCCTAAATGGAGTTGAGTCACATGCAGTTTCTGGTCCTACGAGCAAGAGTTGTTTTCTGTTAAGAAGAGTCACTATTGCGTTCGCATTGTCCTACACAGGGCAAATAGCACTGGCGTCTTTTCCAGCATGTACAGTGTATTGCACTGAAGAGGATCTACTGTTCTTGTCAGTTTCCTAAGCAGAGTTGAACTAGATTTGGCCATGTGTGCAGGAAGTACAGTTCTTTTGTTCTGAGCAAGCTCACTGTTCGGTCCCCATTGGAAATACAGTAGAGTAGATGAGTGCTCTTTTCTCAAAAGCAGAGTGTGTTTCTTGTAATTCGAGCTAGTGTTTTTATCCCAGTCCTAAATGGAGTTGAATCACATGCAGTTACTGGTACTAAGAGCAAGAGTTGTTTTCTGGTAAGAAGAGTCACTATTGTGATCCCATTGCCGTACACAGTGCAAAGAGCACTCGCATCTGTTCCCAGCAAGTACAGTGCATTGGACTGAAGAGGAGCTACTGTTCTCGTCAGTTTTCAAAGCAGAGTTGAACTAGATATGGCCCGTGTGTGTAGGAAGCACAATTCCTTTGTTCTGAGCAAGCTCACTGTTCTGTCCCTATAGGAAACACATTAGAGTAGAAGAGTGCTCTTTTCTCAAAAGCAGAGTGTGTTTCTTGTAAGGCGAGCTAGCGTTTGTTTCCGAGTCCTAAATGGAGTTGAATCACATGCAGTTTTTGGTCCTACGCGCAAGAGTTGTTTTCTGGTAAGGAAAGTCACTATTGTGCTCCCATTGCCAAACACAGTGCAAATAGAAAACGCATCTGTTCCCAGCAAGTACAGTGTATTGGACTGAAGAGGAGCTACTGTTCTTGTCAGTTTCCTAAGCAGAATTGAATTGGATATGGCCATTTGTGTAGGAAGCACAGTTCTTTTGTTCTGAGCAAGCTCACTGTACTGGCCCTATTGGTAACACAGTAGAGTAGAAGAGTGCTCTTTTCTCAAAAGCAATGTGTGTTTCTTGTAAGGCGAGCTAGCGTTTGTTTCCCAGTTCTAAATGGAGTTGAATCAAATGCAGTTTTTGGTCCTACGAGCAAGAGTTGTTTTCTGGTAAGAAGAGTCACTATTGCGCTCCCATTGCCATACATAGTACAAATAACACTCGCGTCTGTTTCCAGCTAGTACAGTGTATTGGTCTGAAGAGGAGCTACTGTTCATGTCAATTTCCTAAGCAAAGTTGAACAAGACAAGGCCCGTGTGTGTAGGAAGCACAGTTCTTTTGTTCTGAGCAAGCTCACTGTTCGAACCCCATAGGAAACACAGTAGAGAGAAGAGTGCTCTTTTTTCAAAAGCAGAGTGTGTTTCTTGTAAGGCGAGCTACCGTTTGTTTCCCAGTACTAAATGGAGTTGAATCAAATGCAGTTTTTGGTCCTATGAGCAAGAGTTGTTTTCTCGTAAGAAGAGTCACTATTGCGCTCCCTTTGCCATACACAGTGCAAATAGCACTGGCGTCTGTACCCAGCATGTACAGTGTATTGGACTGAAGAGGATCTACTGTTCTTGTCAGTTTTCTAAGCAGACTTGAACTAGATATGGCCCGTGTGTGTAGGAAGCACAGTTCATTTGTTCTGAGCAAGCTCACTGTTCGGGACACCATAGGAAACACAGTAGAGTAGAAGAGTACTCTTTTCTCAAAAGCAGAGTGTGTTTCTTGTAAGGCGAGCTAGCTTTTGTTTCCCAGTCGTAAATGAAGTTGAATCACATGCAGTTTCTGGTCCTACGAGTAGAGTTGTTTTTTGGTAAGAAGAATCACTCTTGTGCTCCCATTGCCATACACAGTGCAAATAGCACTTGCGTCTTTTCCAATCAAGTACAGTGTATTGGACTGAAGAGGAGATACTGTTCTTGTCAGTTTCCTGAGCAGAGTTGAACTAGATATGGCCCGTGTGTATAGGAAGCACAGTTCTTTTGTTCTGAGCAAGCTCACTTTCTCGCCCTATAGGAAACACAGTAGAGTAGAAGAGTGCTCTTTTCTCAAAAGCCGAGTATGTTCAGTGTAAGGCGACCTAGCATTTGCTTTCCAGTCCTAAATGGAGTTGAATCACATGCAGTTTCTGGTCCTAAGAGCAAGAGTTTTTTCTGGTAATAAGAGTCACTATTGCGCTCCCATTGTCATACACAGGGCAAATTGCACTGGCGTCTGTTCCCAGCATGTACAGTGTATTGGACTGAAGAGGATCTACTGTTCTTGTCAGTTTCCAAAGCAGAATTGAACTAGATACGGCCATGTGTGTAGGAAGCACAGTTCTTTTGTTCTGAGTAAGCTCACTGTTCTGGCCCTATAGGAAACACAGTAGAGTAGAAGAGTGCTCTTTTATCAAAAGCAGAGTGTGTTTCTTGTAAGGCAAGATAGTGTTTGCTTCCCAGACCTAAATGGAGTTGAATCACATGCAGTTTCTGGTCCTACAAGCAAGAGTTGTTTTCTGGTAAGAAGAGTCACTATTGTGCTCGCATTGTCATACACAGGGCAAATAGCACTGGCGTCTGTTCCCAGCCTGTACAGTGTATTGGACTGAAGAGGATCTACTGTTCTTGTCAATTTCCTCTGCAGAGTTGAACTAGATATGGCCCGTGTGTGTAGGAAGCACAGTTCTTTTGTTCTGAGCAAGCTCACTGTTCTGGCCCTATAGGAAACACATTAGAGTAGAAGAGTGCTCTTTTCTCAAAAGCAGAGTGTGTTTCATGTAAGACGAGCTAGCGTTTGTTTCCCAGTCCTAAATGTATTTGAATCACATGCAGTTTCTGGTCCTACGAGTAGAGTTATTTTTTGGTAAGAAGAGTCACTATAATGCTCCCATTGCCATACACAGTACAAATAGCACTTGCGTCTGTTCCAATCAAGTACAGTGTATTGGAATGAAGATGAGCTACTGTTCTTGTCAGTTTCCTAAGGAGAGTTGACCTAGATATGGCCCGTGTGTATAGGAAGCACAGTTCTTTTGTTCTGAGCAAGCTCACTGTTCGGACCCCATAGGAAACACAGTAGAGTAGAAGAGTGCTCTTTTCTCAAAAGCAGAGTTTGTTTCTTGTAAGGTGAGCTAGCGTTTGCTTCCCAGACCTAAACGGAGTTGAATCACATGCAGTTTCTGGGCCTACAAGCAAGAGTTGTTTTCTGTTAAGAAGAGTCACTATTGCGCTCCCATTGTCTTACACAGGGCAAATAGCACTGGCCTCTGTTCTCAGCATGTACAGTGTATTGGACTGAAGAGGATCTACTGTTCTTGTCAGGTTCCTAAGCAGAGTTGAACTAGATATGGCCCCATGTGTGTAGGAAGCACAGTTCTTTTGTACTCAGCAAGCTCACTGTTCTGGCCCTATAAGAAACACAGTAGAGTAGAAGAGTGCTCTTTCCTCAAAAGCAGAGTGTGTTTCTTGTAAGGCGAGCTAGCGTTTGTTTCCCAGTCTTAAATGGTGATGAATCACATGCAGTTTCCGTTCCTACGAGCAAGAATTGGTTTCTGGTAAGGAAAGTCACTATTGCGCTCACATTGCCATACACAGTGCAAATAGCACTCGCGTCTGTTCCCAGCAAGTACAGTGTATTGGACTGAAGAGGAGCTACTGTTCTTGTCAGGTTCCTAAGCAGAGTTGAACTAGATATGTCCCGTGTGTAGGAAGCACAGTTCTGTTGTTCTCAGCAAGCTGACAGTTCGGACCCCATAGGAAACACAGTAGAGTAGAAGAGTGCTCTTTTCTCAAAAGCCGAGTGTGTTTAGTGTAAGGCGACCTAGCGTTTGCTTCCCAGTCCCAAATGGAGTTGAATCACATGCAGTTTCTGGTCCTAAGAGCAAGAGTTGTTTTCTGGTAAGAAGAGTCACTATTGCGCTCCCATTGCCATAAACTGCAAATAGCACTCGCGTTTGCTCTCAGCAAGTACAGTGTATTGGATTGAAGAGGAGCCACTGTTCTTGTCAGTTTCCTAAGCAGACTTGAACTCGATATGGCCCGTGTGTGTAGGAAGCACAGTTCATTTGTTCTGAGCAAGCTCACTGTTCAGACCCCATAGGAAACACAGTAGAGTAGAAGAGTACTCTTTTCTCAAAAGCAGAGTGTGTTTCTTGTAAGGCGAGCTAGCTTTTGTTTCCCAGTCGTAAATGAAGTTGAATCACATGCAGTTTCTGGTCCTATGAGTAGAGTTGTTTTTTGGTAAGAAGAGTCACTCTTGTGCTCCCATTGCCATACACAGTGCAAATAGCACTTGCGTCATTTCAATCAAGTACAGTGTATTGGACTGAAGAGGAGATACTGTTCTTGTCAGTTTCCTGAGCAGAGTTGAACTAGATATGGCCCGTGTGTATAGGAAGCACAGTTCTTTTGTTCTGAGCAAGCTCACTTTCTGGCCCTATAGGAAACACAGTAGAGTAGAAGAGTGCTCTTTTCTCAAAAGCAGAGTGTGTTTCTTGTAAGGCGTAAGCAGAATTGAACTAGATACGGCCATGTGTGTAGGAAGCACAGTTCTTTTGTTCTGAGCAAGCTCACTGTTCTGGCCCTATAGGAAACACAGTAGAGCAGAAGAGTGCTCTTTTCTCAAAAGCAGAGTGTGTTTCTTGTAAGGCGAGATAGCGTTTGCTTCCCAGACCTAAACGTAGTTGAATCACATGCAGTTTCTGGTCCTACAAGCAAGAGTTGTTTTCTGGTAAGAAGAGTCACTATTGCGCTCGCATTGTCATACACAGGGCAAATAGCACTGGCGTCTTTTCCCAGCATGTACAATGTATTGGACTGAAGAGGATCTACTGTTCTTGTCGGTTTCCTATGCAGAGTTGAACTAGATATAGCCTGTGTGTGTAGGAAGCACAGTTCTTTTGTTCTGAGCAAGCTCACTGTTCTGGCCCTATAGGAAACACAGTAGAGTAGCAGAGTGCTCTTTACTCAAATGCAGAGTGTGTTTCTTGTAAGGCGAGCTAGTGTTTGTTTCCAAGTCCTAAATGGAGTTGAGTCACATGCAGTTTCTGGTCCTACGAGCAAGAGTTGTTTTCTGTTAAGAAGAGTCACTATTGCGTTCGCATTGTCATACACAGGGCAAATAGCACTGGCGTCTTTTCCCAGCATGTACAGTGTATTGCACTGAAGAGGATCTACTGTTCTTGTCAGTTTCCTAAGCAGAGTTGAACTAGATTTGGCCATGTGTGCAGGAAGTACAGTTCTTTTGTTCTGAGCAAGCTCACTGTTCGGTCCCCATTGGAAATACAGTAGAGTAGATGAGTGCTCTTTTCTCAAAAGCAGAGTGTGTTTCTTGTAATTCGAGCTAGTGTTTTTTTCCCAGTCCTAAATGGAGTTGAATCACATGCAGTTACTGGTACTAAGAGCAAGAGTTGTTTTCTGGTAAGAAGAGTCACTATTGTGATCCCATTGCCGTACACAGTGCAAAGAGCACTCGCATCTGTTCCCAGCAAGTACAGTGCATTGGACTGAAGAGGAGCTACTGTTCTCGTCAGTTTTCAAAGCAGAGTTGAACTAGATATGGCCCGTGTGTGTAGGAAGCACAATTCCTTTGTTCTGAGCAAGCTCACTGTTCTGTCCCTATAGGAAACACATTAGAGTAGAAGAGTGCTCTTTTCTCAAAAGCAGAGTGTGTTTCTTGTAAGGCGAGCTAGCGTTTGTTTCCGAGTCCTAAATGGAGTTGAATCACATGCAGTTTTTGGTCCTACGCGCAAGAGTTGTTTTCTGGTAAGGAAAGTCACTATTGTGCTCCCATTGCCAAACACAGTGCAAATAGAAAACGCATCTGTTCCCAGCAAGTACAGTGTATTGGACTGAAGAGGAGCTACTGTTCTTGTCAGTTTCCTAAGCAGAATTGAATTGGATATGGCCATTTGTGTAGTAAGCACAGTTCTTTTGTTCTGAGCAAGCTCACTGTACTGGCCCTATTGGTAACACAGTAGAGTAGAAGAGTGCTCTTTTCTCAAAAGCATGTGTGTCTCTTGTAAGGCGAGCTAGCGTTTGTTTCCCAGTTCTAAATGGAGTTGAATCAAATGCAGTTTTTGGTCCTACGAGCAAGAGTTGTTTTCTGGTAAGAAGAGTCACTATTGCGCTCCCATTGCCATACATAGTACAAATAACACTCGCGTCTGTTTCCAGCTAGTACAGTGTATTGGTCTGAAGAGGAGCTACTGTTCATGTCAATTTCCTAAGCAAAGTTGAACAAGACAAGGCCCGTGTGTGTAGGAAGCACAGTTCTTTTGTTCTGAGCAAGCTCACTGTTCGAACCCCATAGGAAACACAGTAGAGAGAAGAGTGCTCTTTTTTCAAAAGCAGAGTGTGTTTCTTGTAAGGCGAGCTACCGTTTGTTTCCCAGTACTAAATGGAGTTGAATCAAATGCAGTTTTTGGTCCTATGAGCAAGAGTTGTTTTCTCGTAAGAAGAGTCACTATTGCGCTCCCTTTGCCATACACAGTGCAAATAGCACTGGCGTCTGTACCCAGCATGTACAGTGTATTGGACTGAAGAGGATCTACTGTTCTTGTCAGTTTTCTAAGCAGACTTGAACTAGATATGGCCCGTGTGTGTAGGAAGCACAGTTCATTTGTTCTGAGCAAGCTCACTGTTCGGACACCATAGGAAACACAGTAGAGTAGAAGAGTACTCTTTTCTCAAAAGCAGAGTGTGTTTCTTGTAAGGCGAGCTAGCTTTTGTTTCCCAGTCGTAAATGAAGTTGAATCACATGCAGTTTCTGGTCCTACGAGTAGAGTTGTTTTTTGGTAAGAAGAATCACTCTTGTGCTCCCATTGCCATACACAGTGCAAATAGCACTTGCGTCTTTTCCAATCAAGTACAGTGTATTGGACTGAAGAGGAGATACTGTTCTTGTCAGTTTCCTGAGCAGAGTTGAACTAGATATGGCCCGTGTGTATAGGAAGCACAGTTCTTTTGTTCTGAGCAAGCTCACTTTCTCGCCCTATAGGAAACACAGTAGAGTAGAAGAGTGCTCTTTTCTCAAAAGCCGAGTATGTTCAGTGTAAGGCAACCTAGCATTTGCTTTCCAGTCCTAAATGGAGTTGAATCACATGCAGTTTCTGGTCCTAAGAGCAAGAGTTTTTTCTGGTAATAAGAGTCACTATTGCGCTCCCATTGTCATACACAGGGCAAATTGCACTGGCGTCTGTTCCCAGCATGTACAGTGTATTGGACTGAAGAGGATCTACTGTTCTTGTCAGTTTCCAAAGCAGAATTGAACTAGATACGGCCATGTGTGTAGGAAGCACAGTTCTTTTGTTCTGAGTAAGCTCACTGTTCTGGCCCTATAGGAAACACAGTAGAGTAGAAGAGTGCTCTTTTATCAAAAGCAGAGTGTGTTTCTTGTAAGGCAAGATAGTGTTTGCTTCCCAGACCTAAATGGAGTTGAATCACATGCAGTTTCTGGTCCTACAAGCAAGAGTTGTTTTCTGGTAAGAAGAGTCACTATTGTGCTCGCATTGTCATACACAGGGCAAATAGCACTGGCGTCTGTTCCCAGCCTGTACAGTGTATTGGACTGAAGAGGATCTACTGTTCTTGTCAATTTCCTCTGCAGAGTTGAACTAGATATGGCCCGTGTGTGTAGGAAGCACAGTTCTTTTGTTCTGAGCAAGCTCACTGTTCTGGCCCTATAGGAAACACATTAGAGTAGAAGAGTGCTCTTTTCTCAAAAGCAGAGTGTGTTTCATGTAAGACGAGCTAGCGTTTGTTTCCCAGTCCTAAATGTATTTGAATCACATGCAGTTTCTGGTCCTACGAGTAGAGTTATTTTTTGGTAAGAAGAGTCACTATAATGCTCCCATTGCCATACACAGTACAAATAGCACTTGCGTCTGTTCCAATCAAGTACAGTGTATTGGAATGAAGATGAGCTACTGTTCTTGTCAGTTTCCTAAGGAGAGTTGACCTAGATATGGCCCGTGTGTATAGGAAGCACAGTTCTTTTGTTCTGAGCAAGCTCACTGTTTGGACCCCATAGGAAACACAGTAGAGTAGAAGAGTGCTCTTTTCTCAAAAGCAGAGTTTGTTTCTTGTAAGGTGAGCTAGCGTTTGCTTCCCAGACCTAAACGGAGTTGAATCACATGCAGTTTCTGGGCCTACAAGCAAGAGTTGTTTTCTGTTAAGAAGAGTCACTATTGCGCTCCCATTGTCTTACACAGGGCAAATAGCACTGGCCTCTGTTCTCAGCATGTACAGTGTATTGGACTGAAGAGGATCTACTGTTCTTGTCAGGTTCCTAAGCAGAGTTGAACTAGATATGGCCCATGTGTGTAGGAAGCACAGTTCTTTTGTACTCAGCAAGCTCACTGTTCTGGCCCTATAAGAAACACAGTAGAGTAGAAGAGTGCTCTTTCCTCAAAAGCAGAGTGTGTTTCTTGTAAGGCGAGCTAGCGTTTGTTTCCCAGTCTAAATGGTGATGAATCACATGCAGTTTCCGTTCCTACGAGCAAGAATTGGTTTCTGGTAAGGAAAGTCACTATTGCGCTCACATTGCCATACACAGTGCAAATAGCACTCGCGTCTGTTCCCAGCAAGTACAGTGTATTGGACTGAAGAGGAGCTACTGTTCTTGTCAGGTTCCTAAGCAGAGTTGAACTAGATATGTCCCGTGTGTAGGAAGCACAGTTCTGTTGTTCTCAGCAAGCTGACAGTTCGGACCCCATAGGAAACACAGTAGAGTAGAAGAGTGCTCTTTTCTCAAAAGCCGAGTGTGTTTAGTGTAAGGCGACCTAGCGTTTGCTTCCCAGTCCCAAATGGAGTTGAATCACATGCAGTTTCTGGTCCTAAGAGCAAGAGTTGTTTTCTGGTAAGAAGAGTCACTATTGCGCTCCCATTGCCATAAACTGCAAATAGCACTCGCGTTTGCTCTCAGCAAGTACAGTGTATTGGATTGAAGAGGAGCCACTGTTCTTGTCAGTTTCCTAAGCAGACTTGAACTCGATATGGCCCGTGTGTGTAGGAAGCACAGATCTTTTGTTCTGAGCAAGCTCACTGTTCTGACCCCATAGGAAACACAGTAGAGTAGAAGAGTACTCTTTTCTCAAAAGCAGAGTGTGTTTCTTGTAAGGCGAGCTAGCTTTTGTTTCCCAGTCGTAAATGAAGTTGAATCACATGCAGTTTCTGGTCCTATGAGTAGAGTTGTTTTTTGGTAAGAAGAGTCACTCTTGTGCTCCCATTGCCATACACAGTGCAAATAGCACTTGCGTCATTTCCAATCAAGTACAGTGTATTGGACTGAAGAGGAGATACTGTTCTTGTCAGTTTCCTGAGCAGAGTTGAACTAGATATGGCCGTGTGTATAGGAAGCACAGTTCTTTTGTTCTGAGCAAGCTCACTTTCTGGCCCTATAGGAAACACAGTAGAGTAGAAGAGTGCTCTTTTCTCAAAAGCAGAGTGTGTTTCTTGTAAGGCGTAAGCAGAATTGAACTAGATACAGCCATGTGTGTAGGAAGCACAGTTCTTTTGTTCTGAGCAAGCTCACTGTTCTGGCCCTATAGGAAACACAGTAGAGCAGAAGAGTGCTCTTTTCTCAAAAGCAGAGTGTGTTTCTTGTAAGGCGAGATAGCGTTTGCTTCCCAGACCTAAATGGAGTTGAATCCCATGCAGTTTCTGGTCCTACAAGCAAGAGTTGTTTTCTGGTAAGAAGAGTCACTATTGCGCTCGCATTGTCATACACAGGGCAAATAGCACTGGCGTCTTTTCCCAGCATGTACAGTGTATTGGACTGAAGAGGATCTACTGTTCTTGTCAGTTTCCTATGCAGAGTTGAACTAGATATAGCCTGTGTGTGTAGGAAGCACAGTTCTTTTGTTCTGAGCAAGCTCACTGTTCTGGCCCTATAGGAAACACAGTAGAGTAGCAGAGTGCTCTTTACTCAAATGCAGAGTGTGTTTCTTGTAAGGCAAGCTAGTGTTTGTTTCCAAGTCCTAAATGGAGTTGAGTCACATGCAGTTTCTGGTCCTACGAGCAAGAGTTGTTTTCTGTTAAGAAGAGTCACTATTGCGTTCGCATTGTCATACACAGGGCAAATAGCACTGGCGTCTTTTCCCAGCATGTACAGTGTATTGCACTGAAGAGGATCTACTGTTCTTGTCAGTTTCCTAAGCAGAGTTGAACTAGATATGGCCATGTGTGCAGGAAGTACAGTTCTTTTGTTCTGAGCAAGCTCACTGTTCGGACCCCATAGGAAATACAGTAGAGTAGAAGAGTGCTCTTTTCTCAAAAGCAGAGTGTGTTTCTTGTAAGTCGAGCTAGTGTTTTTTTCCCAGTCCTAAATGGAGTTGAATCACATGCAGTTACTGGTACTAAGAGCAAGAGTTGTTTTCTGGTAAGAAGAGTCACTATTGTGCTCCCATTGCCGTACACAGTGCAAAGAGCACTCGCATCTGTTCCCAGCAAGTACAGTGCATGGGACTGAAGAGGAGCTACTGTTCTTGTCAGTTTTCAAAGCAGAGTTGAACTAGATATGGCCCGTGTGTGTAGGAAGCACAGTTCCTTTGTTCTGAGCTAGCTCACTGTTCTGTCCCTATAGGAAACACATTAGAGTAGAAGAGTGCTCTTTTCTCAAAAGCAGAGTGTGTTTCTTGTAAGGCGAGCTAGCGTTTGTTTCCCAGTCCTAAATGGAGTTGAATCACATGCAGTTTTTGGTCCTACGCGCAAGAGTTGTTTTCTGGTAAGGAAAGTCACTATTGTGCTCCCATTGCCAAACACAGTGCAAATAGAAAACGCATCTGTTCCCAGCAAGTACAGTGTATTGGACTGAAGAGGAGCTACTGTTCTTTTCAGTTTCCTAAGCAGAATTGAATTGGATATGGCCATTTGTGTAGGAAGCACAGTTCTTTTGTTCTGAGCAAGCTCACTGTACTGGCCCTATAGGTAACACAGTAGAGTAGAAGAGTGCTCTTTTCTCAAAAGCAGAGTGTGTTTCTTGTAAGGCGAGCTAGCGTTTGTTTCCCAGTCCTAAACGGAGTTGAATGAAATGCAGTTTTTGGTCCTACAAGCAAGAGTTGTTTTCTGGTAAGAAGAGTGACTATTGTGCTCCCTTTGCCATACATAGAGTAAATAGCCCTCTCGTCTGTTCCCAGCAAGTACAGTGTATTGGACTGAAGAGGAGCTACTGTTCTTGTCAGTTTCCTAAGCAGAGTTGAACTAGATATGGCCCGTGTGTGTAGGAAGCACAGTTCTTTTGTTCTCAGCAAGCTCACTGTTCGGACCCCATAGGAAACACAGTAGAGTAGAAGAGTGCTTTTTTCTCAAAAGCAGAGTATGTTTCTTGTAAGGCGAGCTAGCGTTTGTTTCCCAGTCCTAAATGGAGTTGAATCAAATGCAGTTTTTGGTCCTATGAGCAAGAGTTGTTTTCTGGTAAGAAGAGTCACAATTGCGCTCCCATTGCCATTCATAGTACAAATAACACTCGCATCTGTTCCCAGCAAGTACAGTGCATTGGACTGAAGAGGAGCTACTGTTCTTGTCAGTTTTCTAAGCAGAGTTGAAGTAGATATGGCCCGTGTGTGTAGGAAGCACAGTTCCTTTGTTCTGAGCAAGCTCACTGTTCTGGCCCTATAGGAAACACATTAGAGTAGAAGAGTGCTCTTTTCTCAAAAGCAGAGTGTGTTTCTTGTAAGGCGAGCTAGTGTTTGTTTCCGAGTCATAAATGGAGTTGAATCACATCCATTTTTGGTCCTACGCGCAAGAGTTGTTTTCTGGTAAGGAAAGTCACTATTGTGCTCCCATTGCCAAACACAGTGCAAATAGAAAACGCATCTGTTCCCAGCAAGTACTGTGTATTGGACTGAAGAGGAGCTACTGTTCTTGTCAGTTTCCTAAGCAGAATTGAATTGGATATGGCCATTTGTGTAGGAAGCACAGTTCTTTTGTTCTGAGCAAGCTCACTGTACTGGCCCTATTGGTAACACAGTAGAGTAGAAGAGTGCTCTTTTCTCAAAAGCAATGTGTGTTTCTTGTAAGGCGAGCTAGCGTTTGTTTCCCAGTCCTAAATGGAGTTGAATCAAATGCAGTTTTTGGTCCTACGAGCAAGAGTTGTTTTCTGGTAAGAAGAGTCACTATTGCGCTCCCATTGCCATACATAGTACAAATAACACTCGTGTCTGTTTCCAGCTAGTACAGTGTATTGGTCTGAAGAGGAGCTACTGTTCATGTCAGTTTCCTAAGCAAAGTTGAACAAGACAAGGCCCGTGTGTGTAGGAAGCACAGTTTTTTGTTCTGAGCAAGCTCACTGTTCGAACCCCATAGGAAACACAGTAGAGAGAAGAGTGCTCTTTTTTCAAAAGCAGAGTGTGTTTCTTGTAAGGCGAGCTACCGTTTGTTTCCCAGTCCTAAATGGAGTTGAATCAAATGCAGTTTTTGGTCCTACGAGCCAGAGTTGTTTTCTCGTAAGAAGAGTCACTATTGCGCTCCCTTTGCCATACACAGTACAAATAGCACTGGCGTCTGTACCCAGCATGTACAGTGTATTGGACTGAAGAGGATCTACTGTTCTTGTCAGTTTCCTAAGCAGACTTGATCTAGATATGGCCCGTGTGTGTAGGAAGCACAGTTCATTTGTTCTGAGCAAGCTCACTGTTCGGACACCATAGGAAACACAGTAGAGTAGAAGAGTACTCTTTTCTCAAAAGCAGAGTGTGTTTCTTGTAAGGCGAGCTAGCTTTTGTTTTCCCAGTCGTAAATGAAGTTGAATCACATGCAGTTTCTGGTCCTACGAGTAGAGTTGTTTTTGGTAAGAAGAGTCACTCTTGTGCTCCCATTGCCATACACAGTGCAAATAGAACTTGCGTCTTTTCCAATCAAGTACAGTGTATTGGACTGAAGAGGAGATACTGTTCTTGTCAGTTTCCTGAGCAGAGTTGAACTAGATATGGCCCGTGTGTATAGGAAGCACAGTTCTTTTGTTCTGAGCAAGCTCACTTTCTCGCCCTATAGGAAACACAGTAGAGTAGAAGAGTGCTCTTTTCTCAAAAGCCGAGTGAGTTCAGTGTAAGGCGACCTAGCATTTGCTTTCCAGTCCTAAATGGAGTTGAATCACATGCAGTTTCTGGTCCTAAGAGCAAGAGTTTTTTCTGGTAATAAGAGTCACTATTGCGCTCCCATTGTCATACACAGGGCAAATAGCACTGGCGTCTGTTCACAGCATGTACAGTGTATTGGACTGAAGAGGATCTACTGTTCTTGTCAGTTTCCAAGCAGAATTGAACTAGATACGGCCATGTGTGTAGGAAGCACAGTTCTTTTGTTCTGAGTAAGCTCACTGTTCTGGCCCTATAGGAAACACAGTAGAGTAGAAGAGTGCTCTTTTATCAAAAGCAGAGTGTGTTTCTTGTAAGGCAAGATAGTGTTTGCTTCCCAGACCTAAATGGAGTTGAATCACATGCAGTTTCTGGTCCTACAAGCAAGAGTTGTTTTCTGGTAAGAAGAGTCACTATTGTGCTCGCATTGTCATACACAGGGCAAATAGCACTGGCGTCTGTTCCCAGCCTGTACAGTGTATTGGACTGAAGAGGATCTACTGTTCTTGTCAATTTCCTCTGCAGAGTTGAACTAGATATGGCCCGTGTGTGTAGGAAGCACAGTTCTTTTGTTCTGAGCAACCTCACTGTTCTGGCCCTATAGGAAACACATTAGAGTAGAAGAGTGCTCTTTTCTCAAAAGCAGAGTGTGTTTCTTGTAAGACGAGCTAGCGTTTGTTTCCCAATCCTAAATGTATTTGAATCACATGCTGAATCACATGCAGTTTTCTTGTCCTACGAGTAGAGTTATTTTTTGGTAAGAAGCGTCATATTGTGCTCCCATTGCCATACACAGTACAAATAGCACTTGCGTCTGTCCAATCAAGTACAGTGTATTGGACTGAAGATGAGCTACTGTTCTTGTCAGTTTCCTAAGGAGAGTTGAACTAGATATGGCCCGTGTGTATAGGAAGCACAGTTCTTTTGTTCTGAGCAAGCTCACTGTTCGGACCCCATAGGAAACACAGTAGAGTAGAAGAGTGCTCTTTTCTCAAAAGCAGAGTGTGTTTCTTGTAAGGTGAGCTAGCGTTTGCTTCCCAGACCTAAACGGAGTTGAATCACATGCAGTTTCTGGCCTACAAGCAAGAGTTGTTTTCTGTTAAGAAGGGTCACTATTGCGCTCGCATTGTCATACACAGGG
Source organism: Peromyscus eremicus (assembly GCF_949786415.1). Classification (NCBI taxonomy): domain Eukaryota; kingdom Metazoa; phylum Chordata; class Mammalia; order Rodentia; family Cricetidae; genus Peromyscus; species Peromyscus eremicus. The sequence continues at coordinate 36,893 of NW_026736920.1, read as the reverse complement.
CAAATCGCACTGGCGTCTTTTCCCAGCATGTACAGTGTATTGGACTGAAGAGGATCTACTGTTCTTGTCAGTTTCCTACACAGAGTTGAACTAGATATAGCTTGTGTGTGTAGGAAGCACAGTCTTTTTGTTCTGAGCAAGCTCACTGTTCTGGCCCTATAGGAAACACAGTAGTAGCAGAGTGCTCTTTACTCAAATGCAGAGTGTATTTCTTGTAAGGCAAGCTAGTGTTTGTTTCCAAGTCCTAAATGGAGTTGAATCACATGCAGTTTCCGTTCCTACGAGCAAGAGTTGTTTTCTGGTAAGGAAAGTAACTATTGCACTCCCATTGCCATACACAGTGCAAAGAGCACTCGCGTCTGTTCCCAGCAAGTACAGTGTATTGGACTGAAGAGGAGCTACTGTTCTTGTCAGTTCCTAAGCAGAGTTGAACTAGATATGGCCTGTGTGTGTAGGAAGCACAGTTCTTTTGTTCTCAGCAAGCTCAGCTGTTCGGACCCATAGAAAACACAGTAGAGTAGAATAGTGCTCTTTTCTCAAAAGCAGAGTGTGTTTCTTGAAAGGTGAGCTAGCGTTTTGTTTCCCAGTCCTAAATGGAGTTGAAATACACATGCAGTTTCTGGTCCTACGAGCAAGAGTTGTTGTTTCTGGTTAGAAGAGTCACTATTGCGCTCCCTTTGCCATACACAATGCAAATAGCCCTCGCGTCTGTTCCCAGCAAGTACAGTGTATTGACTGAAGAGGAGCTTCTGTTCTTGTCAGTTTCCTAAGCAGAGTTGAACTAGATATGGCCCATGTGGTGTAGGAAGCTCAGTTCTTTTGTACTCAGAAAGCTCACTGTTCTGGCCCTATAGGAAAACAGTAGAGTAGAAGAGTGCTCTTCCTCAAAAACAGAGTGTGTTTTTTGTAAGGCAAGCTAGCCTTTGTTTCGCAGGTCCTAAATGGAGTTGAATCACATGCAGTTTCCGTTCTACGAGCAACAGTTTTTTTTCCTGTAAGGAAAGTCACTATTGCGCTCCCATTGCCATACACAGAGCAAATAGCACTCGCGTCTGTACCCAGCATGTACAGCGTATTGGACTGAAGAGGATCTTCTGTTCTTTTCAGTTTCCTAAGCAGTTGAACTAGATATGGCCCGTGGGTGTAGGAAGCACAGTTCTTTTGGTCTGAGCAAGCTCACTGTTCGGACCACATGGGAAACACAGTAGAGTAGATGAGTGCTCTTTTCTCAAAAGCCGAGTGTGTTTCTTGTAAGGCGATTTAGCGTTTTTTTTCCCAGTCCTAAATGGAGGTGAATCACATGCAGTTTCTGGTCATACGAGCAAGAGTTGTTTTCTGGTAAGAAGAGTCACTATTGTGCTCCCATTGTCACACACAGGGCAAATAGCACTGGCGTCTCTTCCCAGCATGTACAGTCTATTGGACTGAAGAGGTTGTACTGTTCTTGTCAGTTTCCTAAGCAGAATTGAACAAGATATGGCCCGTTTGTGTAGGAAGCACCAGTTTCTTTTGTTCTGAGCAAGCTCACATTTCGAACCCCATAGGAAACACAGTAGAGTAGAAGAGTGCATTTTTCTCAAAAGCAGAGTGTGTTTCTTGTAAGGCGAGCTAGCGTTTGTTTCCCAGTCCTAAATGGAGATGAAATACACATGCAGTTTCTGGTCCTACGAGCAACAGTTTTTTTCCTGGAAGGAAAGTCACTATTGCGCTCAATTTGCCATACACAGTGCAAATAGCCCTAGCGTCTGTTCCAGCAAGTACAGTGTATTGGACTGAAGAGGAGCTACCGTTCTTGTCAGTTTCCTAAGCAGAATTGAACTAGATATGCCCGTGTGCAGGAAGCACAGTTCTTTTGTTCTGAGCAAGCTCACTGTTTGGACCCCATAGGAAACACAGTAGAGTAGAAGAGTGCTCTTTTCTCAAAAGCAGAGTGTGTTTCTTGTAAGCGAGCTAGCATTTGTTTCCCAGTCCTAAATGGAGTTGAATCACATGCAGTTTCTGGTCCTACGAGCAAGAGTTGTTTTTCTGGTAAGAAGAGTCACTATTGCGCTCCCATTGCCATACACAGTGCAAATAGCACTGGCGTCTGTACCCAGCTGTACAGCGTATTGGACTGAAGAGGATCTACTGTTCTTTTCAGTTTCCTAAGCAGAGTTGAACTAGATATGGCCAGTGTGTGTAGGAAGCACAGTTCTTTTGTTCTGAGCAAGCTCACTGTTTGGACCCCATAGGAAACACAGTAGAGTAGAAGAGTGCTCTTTTCTCAAAAGCAGAGTGTGTTTCTTGTATGGCTAGCTAGCGTTTGTTTCCCAGTCCTACATGGAGTTGAATCACATGCAGTTTCTGGTGCTATGAGCAAGGGATGTTTTCTGGTAAGAAGAGTCACTATTGCGCTCCCATTGCCATACACAGTGCAAATAGCACTGGCGTCTGTACACAGCATGTACAGTGTATTGGACTGAAGAGGAGCTACTGTTCTTGTCAGTTTCCTAAGCAGAGTTGAACTAGATATGGCCCGTGTGTGTAGGAAGCACAGTTCTTTTTTTCTAGCAAGCTCACTGTTCGGACCCCATAGAAAACACAGTAGAGTAGAAGAGTGCTCTTTTCACAAAAGCAGAGTGTGTTTCTTGTAAGCAAGCTAGCATTTGTTTCCAGTCCTAAATGGAGTTGAAATACACATGCAGTTTCTGGTCCTACGAGCAAGAGTTGTTTTCTGGTTAGAAGAGTCACTATTGCGCTCCATTTGCCATACAAAATGCAAAAAGCCCTCGCGTCTGTTCCCAGCAAGTACAGTGTATTGGACTGAAGAGGAGCTACTGTTCTTGTCAGTTTCCTAAGCAGAGTTGAACTAGATATGGCCATGTGTGTAGGAAGCTCAGTTCTTTTGTACTCAGCAAGCTCACTGTTCTGGCCCTCTAGGAAACAGTAGAGTAGAAGAGTGCTCTTTCCAAAAACAGAGTGTGTTTTTTGTAAGGCGAGCTAGCCTTTGTTTCACAGTCCTAAATGGAGTTTGAATCACATGCAGTTTCCGTTCCTACGAGCAAGAGTTTTTTTCTGGTAAGGAAAGTCACTATTGCGCTCCCATTGCCATACTCAGTGCAAATAGCACTCGTGTCTGTTCCAGCAAGTACAGTGTATTGGACTGAAGAGGAGCTACTGTTCTTGTCAGTTTCCTAAGCAGAATTGAACTAGATATGGCCCGTGTGCAGGAAGCACAGTTCTTTTGTTCTGAGCAAGCTCACTGTTTGGACCCCATAGGAAACACAGTAGGAGTAGAAGAGTGCTCTTTTCTCAAAAGCAGAGTGTGTTTCTTGTAAGGCGAGCTAGCATTTGTTTCACAGTCCTAAATGGAGTTGAATCACATGCAGTTTCTGGTCCTACGAGCAAGAGTTGTTTTCTGGTAAGAAGAGTCACTATTGCGCTCCCATTGCCATACACAGTGCAAATAGCACTGGCGTCTGTACCCAGCATGTACAGCGTATTGGACTGAAGAGGATCTACTGTTCTTGTCAGGTTCCTAAGCAGAGTTGAACTAGGTATGGCCCATGTGTGTAGGAAGCACAGTTCTTTTGTACTCAGCAAGCTCACTGTTCTGGCCCTATAGGAAACACAGTAGAGTAGAAGAGTGCTCTTCCTCAAAAGCAGAGTGTGCTTCTTGTAAGGTGAGCTAGAGTTTGTTCCCGACCTTAAATGGAGTTGAATCACATGCAGTTTCCGTTCCTACGAGCAAGAGTTGTTTTCTGGTAAGGAAAGTCACTATTGCGCTCCCATTGCCATACACAGTGCAAATAGCAATCGCGTCTGTTCCCAGCAAGTACAGTGTATTGGACTGAAGAGGATCTACTGTTCTTGTCAGTTTCTAAGCAGAATTGAACTAGATATGGCCCGTGTGTGTAGGAAGCACAGTTTCTTTTGTTCTTAGCAAGCTCACTGTTCTGGCCCTATAGGAAACACAGTAGAGTAGAAGAGTGCTCTTTTCTCAAAAGCAGAGTGTGTTTCTGTAAGGCGAGCTAGCGTTTGTTTCCCAGTCCTAAATGGAGTTGAATCACATGCAGTTTCTGGTCCTACGAGCAAGAGTTTTTTCTGGTAATAAGAGTCACTATTGCGCTCCCATTGTCATACTCAGGGCAAATAGCACTGGACTCTGTTCCCAGCATGTACAGTGTATTGGACTGAAGAGGATCTACTCTTCTTGTCAGGTTCATAAGCAGAGTTGAACTAGATATGGCCCTTTGTGTAGGAAGCACAGTTCTTTTGTACTCAGCAAGCTCACTGTTCTGGCCCTATAGGAAACACAGTAGAGTAGAAGAGTGCTCTTTCCTCCAAAGCAGAGTGTGTTTCTTGTAAGGCGAGCTAGAGTTTGTTTCCCAGTCCTAAATGGAGTGAATCACATGCAGTTCCGTTCCTACGAGCAAGAGTTGTTTTCTGGTAAGGAAAGTCACTATTGTGCTCCATTGACATACACAGTGTAAATAGCACTCGCGTCTCTTCCCAGCAAGTACAGTGTATTGGACTGAGGAGGAGCTACTGTTCTAGTCAGGTTCCTAAGCAGAGTTGAACTAGATATGGCCCGTGTGTGTAGAAGCACAGTTCTTTTGTTCTCAGGAAGCTCACTGTTCGGACCCATAAAAACACAGTAGAATAGAGAGTGCTCTTTTCTCAAAAGCAGAGTGTGTTTCTTGTAGGCGAGCTAGCGTTTGTTTCCAGTCCTAAAAGGAGTTGAATCACATGCAGTTTCTGGTCCTACGAGCAAGAGTTTTTTCTGGTAATAAGAGTCACAATTGCGCTCCCATTGTCATACTCAGGGCAAATAGCACTGGCCTCTGTTCCAGCATGTACAGTGTATTGGACTGAAGAGGATCTACTGTCTTGTCAGGTTCCTAAGCAGAGTTGAACTAGATATGCCCATGTGTGTAGAAGCACAGTTCTTTTGTACTCAGCAAGCTCACTGTTCGGCCTATTAGGAAACACAGTAGAGTAGAAGAGTGCTCTTTCCTCAAAAGCAGAGTGTGTTCTTGTAAGGCGAAGTGTGTTTCTTGTAAGGCGAGCTAGTGTTTGTTTCCCAGTCCTAAATGGAGTTGAATCACATGCAGTTTCCGTTCCTACGAGCAAGAGTTGTTTTCTGGTAAGGAAAGTCACTATTGCGCTCCCATTGACATACACAGTGTAAATAGCACTCGCGTCTGTTCCCAGCAAGTACAGTGTATTGGACTGAGGAGGAGCTACTGTTCTAGTCAGGTTCCTAAGCAGAGTTGAACTAGATATGGCCCGTGTGTGTAGGAAGCACAGTTCTTTTGTTCTCAGGAAGCTCACTGTTCGGACCCCATAAAAAACACAGTAGAATAGAAGAGTGCTCTTTTCTCAAAAGCAGAGTGTGTTTCTTGTAAGGCGAGCTAGCGTTTGTTTCCCAGTCCTAAATGGAGTTGAATCACATGCAGTTTCTGGTCCTACGAGCATGAGTTTTTTCTGGTAATAAGAGTCACTATTGCGCTCCCATTGTCATACTCAGGGCAAATAGCACTGGACTCTGTTCCCAGCATGTACAGTGTATTGGACTGAAGAGGATTTACTGTTCTTGTCAGGTTCCTAAGCAGAGTTGAACTAGATATGGCCCATGTGTGTAGGAAGCACAGTTCTTTTGTACTCAGCAAGCTCACTGTTCTGGCCCTATAGGAAACACAGTAGAGTAGAAGAGTGCTCTTTCCTCAAAAGCAGAGTGTGTTTCTTGTAAGGCGAGCTAGAGTTTGTTTCCCAGTCCTAAATGGAGTTGAATCATATACAGTTTCCGTTCCTACGAGCAAGAGTTGTTTTCTGGTAAGGAAAGTCACTATTGCGCTCCCATTGCCATACACAGTGCAAATAGCACTCCCGTCTGTTCCCAGCAAGTACAGTGTATTGGACTGAAGAAGAGCTACCGTTCTTGTCAGTTTCCTAAGCAGAATTGAACTAGATATGGCCGTGTGCAGGAAGCACAGTTCTTTTGTTCTGAGCAAGCTCACTGTTTGGACCCCATAGGAAACACAGTAGAGTAGAAGAGTGCTCTTTTCTCAAAAGCAGAGTGTGTTTCTTGTAAGGCGAGCTAGCATTTGTTTCCCAGTCCTAAATGGAGTTGAATCACATGCAGTTTCTGGTCCTACGAGCAAGAGTTGTTTTCTGGTAAGAAGAGTCACTATTGCGCTCCCATTGCCATACACAGTGCAAATAGCACTGGCGTCTGTACCCAGCATGTACAGCGTATTGGACTGAAGAGGATCTACTGTTCTTTTCAGTTTCCTAAGCAGAGTTGAACTAGATATGGCCAGTGTGTGTAGGAAGCACAGTTCTTTTGTTCTGAGCAAGCTCACTGTTTGGACCCCATAGGAAACACAGTAGAGTAGAAGAGTGCTCTTTTCTCAAAAGCAGAGTGTGTTTCTTGTATGGCTAGCTAGCGTTTGTTTCCCAGTCCTACATGGAGTTGAATCACATGCAGTTTCTGGTGCTATGAGCAAGGGATGTTTTCTGGTAAGAAGAGTCACTATTGCGCTCCCATTGCCATACACAGTGCAAATAGCACTGGCGTCTGTACACAGCATGTACAGTGTATTGGACTGAAGAGGATCTACTGTTCTTGTCAGTTTCCTAAGCAGAAATGAACTAGATATGGCCCGTGTGTGTAGTAAGCAGAGTTCTTTTGTTCTGAGCAAGCTCACTGTTCAGGCCCTATAGGAAACACAGTAGAGTAGAAGAGTGCTCTTTTCTCAAAAGCAGAGTGTGTTTCTTGTAAGGCGAGCTAGCGTTTGTTTCCCAGTCCTAAATGGAGTTGAATCACATGCAGTTTCTGGTCCTACGAGCAAGAGTTTTTTCTGGTAATAAGAGTCACTATTGTGCTCCCATTGTCATACTCAGGGCAAATAGCACTGGACTCTGTTCCCAGCATGTACAGTGTACTGGACTGAAGAGGATCTACTGTTCTTGTCAGGTTCCTAAGCAGAGTTGAACTAGATATGGCCCATGTGTGTAGGAAGCACAGTTCTTTTGTACTCAGCAAGCTCACTGTTCTGGCCCTATAGGAAACACAGTAGAGTAGAAGAGTGCTCTTTCCTCAAAAGCAGAGTGTGTTTCTTGTAAGGCGAGCTAGAGTTTGTTTCCCAGTCCTAAATGGAGTTGAATCACATGCAGTTTCCGTTCCTACGAGCAAGAGTTGTTTTCTGGTAAGGAAAGTCACTATTGCGCTCCCATTGACATACACATTGTAAATAGCACTCGCGTCTGTTCCCAGCAAGTACAGTGTATTGGACTGAGGAGGAGCTACTGTTCTAGTCAGGTTCCTAAGCAGAGTTGAACTAGATATGGCCCGTGTGTGTAGGAAGCACAGTTCTTTTGTTCTCAGGAAGCTCACTGTTCGGACCCCATAAAAAACACAGTAGAATAGAAGAGTGCTCTTTTCTCAAAAGCAGAGTGTGTTTCTTGTAAGGCGAGCTAGCGTTTGTTTCCCAGTCCTAAATGGAGTTGAATCACATGCAGTTTCTGGTCCTACGAGCAAGAGTTTTTTCTGGTAATAAGAGTCACAATTGCGCTCCCATTGTCATACTCAGGGCAAATAGCACTGGCCTCTGTTCCCAGCATGTACAGTGTATTGGACTAAAGAGGATCTACTGTTCTTGTCAGGTTCCTAAGCAGAGTTGAACTAGGTATGGCCCATGTGTGTAGGAAGCACAGTTCTTTTGTACTCAGCAAGCTCACTGTTCTGGCCCTATAGGAAACACAGTAGAGTAGAAGAGTGCTCTTTCCTCAAAAGCAGAGTGTGTTTCTTGTAAGGCGAGCTAGAGTTTGTTTCCCAGTCCTAAATGGAGTTGAATCACATGCAGTTTCCGTTCCTACGAGCAAGAGTTTTTTTCTGGTAAGGAAAGTCACTATTGCGCTCCCATTGCCATACTCAGTGCAAATAGCACTCCCGTCTGTTCCCAGCAAGTACAGTGTATTGGACTGAAGAAGAGCTACCGTTCTTGTCAGTTTCCTAAGCAGAATTGAACTAGATATGGCCCGTGTGCAGGAAGCACAGTTCTTTTGTTCTGAGCAAGCTCACTGTTTGGACCCCATAGGAAACACAGTAGAGTAGAAGAGTGCTCTTTTCTCAAATGCAGAGTGTGTTTCTTGTAAGGCGAGCTAGCATTTGTTTCCCAGTCCTAAATGGAGTTGAATCACATGCAGTTTCTGCTCCTACGAGCAAGAGTTGTTTTCTGGTAAGAAGAGTCACTATTGCGCTCCCATTGCCATACACAGTGCAAATAGCACTGGCGTCTGTACCCAGCATGTACAGCGTATTGGACTGAAGAGGATCTACTGTTCTTTTCAGTTTCCTAAGCAGAGTTGAACTAGATATGGCCAGTGTGTGTAGGAAGCACAGTTCTTTTGTTCTGAGCAAGCTCACTGTTTGGACCCCATAGGAAACACAGTAGAGTAGAAGAGTGCTCTTTTCTCAAAAGCAGAGTGTGTTTCTTGTATGGCTAGCTAGCGTTTGTTTCCCAGTCCTACATGGAGTTGAATCACATGCAGTTTCTGGTGCTATGAGCAAGGGATGTTTTCTGGTAAGAAGAGTCACTATTGCGCTCCCATTGCCATACACAGTGCAAATAGCACTGGCGTCTGTACACAGCATGTACAGTGTATTGGACTGAAGAGGATCTACTGTTCTTGTCAGTTTCCTAAGCAGAAATGAACTAGATATGGCCCGTGTGTGTAGTAAGCAGAGTTCTTTTGTTCTGAGCAAGCTCACTGTTCAGGCCCTATAGGAAACACAGTAGAGTAGAAGAGTGCTCTTTTCTCAAAAGCAGAGTGTGTTTCTTGTAAGGCGAGCTAGCGTTTGTTTCCCAGTCCTAAATGGAGTTGAATCACATGCAGTTTCTGGTCCTACGAGCAAGAGTTTTTTCTGGTAATAAGAGTCACTATTGTGCTCCCATTGTCATACTCAGGGCAAATAGCACTGGACTCTGTTCCCAGCATGTACAGTGTACTGGACTGAAGAGGATCTACTGTTCTTGTCAGGTTCCTAAGCAGAGTTGAACTAGATATGGCCCATGTGTGTAGGAAGCACAGTTCTTTTGTACTCAGCAAGCTCACTGTTCTGGCCCTATAGGAAACACAGTAGAGTAGAAGAGTGCTCTTTCCTCAAAAGCAGAGTGTGTTTCTTGTAAGGCGAGCTAGAGTTTGTTTCCCAGTCCTAAATGGAGTTGAATCACATGCAGTTTCCGTTCCTACGAGCAAGAGTTGTTTTCTGGTAAGGAAAGTCACTATTGCGCTCCCATTGACATACACATTGTAAATAGCACTCGCGTCTGTTCCCAGCAAGTACAGTGTATTGGACTGAGGAGGAGCTACTGTTCTAGTCAGGTTCCTAAGCAGAGTTGAACTAGATATGGCCCGTGTGTGTAGGAAGCACAGTTCTTTTGTTCTCAGGAAGCTCACTGTTCGGACCCCATAAAAAACACAGTAGAATAGAAGAGTGCTCTTTTCTCAAAAGCAGAGTGTGTTTCTTGTAAGGCGAGCTAGCGTTTGTTTCCCAGTCCTAAATGGAGTTGAATCACATGCAGTTTCTGGTCCTACGAGCAAGAGTTTTTTCTGGTAATAAGAGTCACAATTGCGCTCCCATTGTCATACTCAGGGCAAATAGCACTGGCCTCTGTTCCCAGCATGTACAGTGTATTGGACTAAAGAGGATCTACTGTTCTTGTCAGGTTCCTAAGCAGAGTTGAACTAGGTATGGCCCATGTGTGTAGGAAGCACAGTTCTTTTGTACTCAGCAAGCTCACTGTTCTGGCCCTATAGGAAACACAGTAGAGTAGAAGAGTGCTCTTTCCTCAAAAGCAGAGTGTGTTTCTTGTAAGGCGAGCTAGAGTTTGTTTCTCAGTCCTAAATGGAGTTGAATCACATGCAGTTTCCGTTCCTACGAGCAAGAGTTTTTTTCTGGTAAGGAAAGTCACTATTGCGCTCCCATTGCCATACTCAGTGCAAATAGCACTCCCGTCTGTTCCCAGCAAGTACAGTGTATTGGACTGAAGAAGAGCTACCGTTCTTGTCAGTTTCCTAAGCAGAATTGAACTAGATATGGTCCGTGTGCAGGAAGCACAGTTCTTTTGTTCTGAGCAAGCTCACTGTTTGGACCCCATAGGAAACACAGTAGAGTAGAAGAGTGCTCTTTCCTCAAAAGCAGAGTGTGCTTCTTGTAAGGCGAGCTAGAGTTTGTTTCCCAGCCTTAAATGGAGTTGAATCACATGCAGTTTCCGTTCCTACGAGCAAGAGTTGTTTTCTGGTAAGGAAAGTCACTATTGCGCTCACATTGCCATACACAGTGCAAATAGCACTCGAGTCTGTTCCCAGCAAGTACAGTGTATTGGACTGAAGAGGAGCTACTGATCTTGTCAGTTTACGAAGCAAATTTGAACTAGATATGGCCCGTGTGTGTAGGAAGCACAGTTCTTTTGTTCTGAGCAAGCTCACTCTTTGGATCCCACAGGAAACACAGTAGAGTAGAAGAGTGCTCTTTTCTCAAAAGCAGAGTGTGTTTCTTGTAAGGCGAGCTAGCGTTTGTTTCGCAGTCCTAAATGGAGTTGAATCACATGCAGTTTCTGGTCATACGAGCAAGAGTTGTTTACTGGTAAGAAGAGTCACTATTGCGCTCCCATTGCCATACACAGTGCAAATAGCACTGGCGTCTGTACCCAGCATGTACAGCGTATTGGACTGAAGAGGATCTACTGTTCTTTTCAGTTTCCTAAGCAGAGTTGAACTAGATATGGCCCATGTGTGTAGGAAGCACAGTTCTTTCCTTCTGAGCAAGCTCACATTTCGAACCCCATAGGAAACACAGTAGAGTAGAAGAGTGCATTTTTCTCAAAAGCAGAGTGTGTTTCTTGTAAGGAGAGCTAGCGTTTGTTTCCCAGTCCTAAATGGAGTTGAATCACATGCAGTTTCTGGTCCTACGAGCAAGAGTTGTTTTCTGGTAAGAAGAGTCACTATTGCGCTCCCATTGACATACACTGTGCAAATAGCACTGGTGTCTGTACCCAGCATGTACAGTGTATTGGACTGAAGAGGATCTACTCTTCTTGTCAGTTTCCTAAGCAGAATTGAACTAGATATGGCCCGTGTGTGTAGGAAGCACAGTTCTTTTGTTCTGAGCAAGCTCACTGTTTGGACCCCATAGGAAACACAGTAGAGTAGAAGAGTGCTCTTTTCTCAAAAGCAGAGTGTGTTTCTTGTATGGCGAGCTAGCGTTTGTTTCCCAGTTCTACATGGAGTTGAATCACATGCAGTTTCCGTTCCTACGAGCAAGAGTTGTTTTCTGGTAAGGAAAGTCACTATTGCGCTCCCATTGACATACACAGTGTAAATAGCACTCGCGTCTCTTCTCAGCAAGTACAGTGTATTGGACTGAGGAGGAGCTACTGTTCTAGTCAGGTTCCTAAGCAGAGTTGAACTAGATATGGCCCGTGTGTGTAGGAAGCACAGTTCTTTTGTTCTCAGGAAGCTCACTGTTCGGACCCCATAAAAAACACAGTAGAATAGAAGAGTGCTCTTTACTCAAAAGCAGAGTGTGTTTCTTGTAAGGCGAGCTAGCGTTTGTTTCCCAGTCCTAAATGGAGTTGAATCACATGCAGTTTCTGGTCCTACGAGCAAGAGTTTTTTCTGGTAATAAGAGTCACAATTGTGCTCCCATTGTCATACTCAGGGCAAATAGCACTGGCCTCTGTTCCCAGCATGTACAGTGTATTGGACTAAAGAGGATCTACTGTTCTTGTCAGGTTCCTAAGCAGAGTTGAACTAGGTATGGCCCATGTGTGTAGGAAGCACAGTTCTTTCGTACTCAGCAAGCTCACTGTTCTGGCCCTATAGGAAACACAGTAGAGTAGAAGAGTGCTCTTTCCTCAAAAGCAGAGTGTGCTTCTTGTAAGGCGAGCTAGAGTTTGTTTCCCAGCCTTAAATGGAGTTGAATCACATGCAGTTTCCGTTCCTACGAGCAAGAGTTGTTTTCTGGTAAGGAAAGTCACTATTGCGCTCCCATTGCCATACACAGTGCAAATAGCAATCGCGTCTGTTCCCAGCAAGTACAGTGTATTGGACTGAAGAGGAGCTACTGTTCTTGTCAGTTTCCGAAGCAAATTTGAACTAGATATGGCCCGTGTGTGTAGGAAGCACAGTTCTTTTGTTCTGAGCAAGCTCACTCTTTGGATCCCATAGGAAACACAGTAGAGTAGAAGAGTGCTCTTTTCTCAAAAGCAGAGTTGAACTAGATATGGCCCGTGTGCAGGAAGCACAGTTCTTTTGTTCTGAGCAAGCTCACTGTTTGGACCCCATAAAAAACACAGTAGAATAGAAGAGTGCTCTTTTCTCAAAAGCAGAGTGTGTTTCTTGTAAGGCGAGCTATCGTTTGTTTCCCAGTCCTAAATGGAGTTGAATCACATGCAGTTTCTGGTCCTTCGAGCATGAGTTTTTTCTGGTAATAAGAGTCACTATTGCGCTCCCATTGTCATACTCAGGGCAAATAGCACTGGACTCTGTTCCCAGCATGTACAGTGTATTGGACAGAAGAGGATTTACTGTTCTTGTCAGGTTCCTAAGCAGAGTTGAACTAGATATGGCCCATGTGTGTAGGAAGCACAGTTCTTTTGTTCTGAGCAAGCTCACATTTCGAACCCCATAGGAAACACAGTAGAGTAGAAGAGTGCATTTTTCTCAAAAGCAGAGTGTGTTTCTTGTAAGGAGAGCTAGCGTTTGTTTCCCAGTCCTAAATGGAGTTGAATCACATGCAGTTTCTGGTCCTACGAGCAAGAGTTGTTTTCTGGTAAGAAGAGACACTATTGCGCTCCCATTGACATACACAGTGTAAATAGCACTCGCGTCTCTTCCCAGCAAGTACAGTGTATTGGACTGAGGAGGAGCTACTGTTCTAGTCAGGTTCCTAAGCAGAGTTGAACTAGATATGGCCCGTGTGTGTAGGAAGCACAGTTCTTTTGTTGTCAGGAAGCTCACTGTTCGGACCCCATAAAAAACACAGTAGAATAGAAGAGTGCTCTTTTCTCAAAAGCAGAGTGTGTTTCTTGTAAGGCGAGCTAGCGTTTGTTTCCCAGTCCTAAATGGAGTTGAATCACATGCAGTTTCTGGTCCTACGAGCAAGAGTTTTTTCTGGTAATAAGAGTCACTATTGTGCTGCCATTGTCATACTCAGGGCAAATAGCACTGGACTCTGTTCCCAGCATGTACAGTGTATTGGACTGAAGAGGATCTACTGTTCTTGTCAGGTTCCTAAGCAGAGTAGAACTAGATATGGCCCATGTGTGTAGGAAGCACAGTTCTTTTGTACTCAGCAAGCTCACTGTTCTGGCCCTATAGGAAACACAGTAGAGTAGAAGAGTGCTCTTTCCTCAAAAGCAGAGTGTGTTTCTTGTAAGGAGAGCTAGTGTTTGTTTCCCAGTCCTAAATGGAGTTGAATCACATGTAGTTTCCTTTCCTACGAGCAAGAGTTGTTTTCTGGTAAGGAAAGTCACTATTGCGCTCCCATTGACATACACAGTGTAAATAGCACTCGCCTCTGTTCCCAGCAAGTACAGTGTATTGGACTGAGGAGGAGCTACTGTTCTAGTCAGGTTCCTAAGCAGAGTTGAACTAGATATGGCCCGTGTGTGTAGGAAGCACAGTTCTTTTGTTCTCAGGAAGCTCACTGTTCGGACCCCATAAAAAACACAGTAGAATAGAAGAGTGCTCTTTTCTCAAAAGCAGAGTGTGTTTCTTGTAAGGCGAGCTAGCGTTTGTTTCCCAGTCCTAAATGGAGTTGAATCACATGCAGTTTCTGGTCCTACGAGCATGAGTTTTTTCTGGTAATAAGAGTCACTATTGCGCTCCCATTGTCATACTCAGGGCAAATAGCACTGGACTCTGTTCCCAGCATGTACAGTGTATTGGACTGAAGAGGATTTACTGTTGTTGTCAGGTTCCTAAGCAGAGTTGAACTAGATATGGCCCATGTGTGTAGGAAGCACAGTTCTTTTGTACTCAGCAAGCTCACTGTTCTGGCCCTATTGGAAACACAGTAGAGTAGAAGAGTGCTCTTTCCTCAAAAGCAGAGTGTGTTTCTTGTAAGGCGAGCTAGAGTTTGTTTCCCAGTCCTAAATGGAGTTGAATCATATGCAGTTTCCGTTCCTACGAGCAAGAGTTGTTTTCTGGTAAGGAAAGTCACTATTGCGCTCCCATTGACATACACAGTGTAAATAGCACTCGCGTCTGTTCCCAGCAAGTACAGTGTATTGGACTGAGGAGGAGCTACTGTTCTAGTCAGGTTCCTAAGCAGAGTTGAACTAGATATGGCCCGTGTGCAGGAAGCACAGTTCTTTTGTTCTGAGCAAGCTCACTGTTTGGACCCCATAAAAAACACAGTAGAATAGAAGAGTGCTCTTTTCTCAAAAGCAGAGTGTGTTTCTTGTAAGGCGAGCTAGCGTTTGTTTCCCAGTCCTAAATGGAGTTGAATCACATGCAGTTTCTGGTCCTACGAGCAAGAGTTTTTTCTGGTAATAAGAGTCACTATTGCGCTCCCATTGTCATACTCAGGGCAAATAGCACTGGACTCTGTTCCCAGCATGTACAGTGTATTGGACTGAAGAGGATTTACTGTTCTTGTCAGGTTCCTAAGCAGAGTTGAACTAGATATGGCCCATGTGTGTAGGAAGCACAGTTCTTTTGTTCTGAGCAAGCTCACATTTCGAACCCCATAGGAAACACAGTAGTGTAGAAGAGTGCATTTTTCTCAAAAGCAGAGTGTGTTTCTTGTAAGGAGAGCTAGCGTTTGTTTCCCAGTCCTAAATGGAGTTGAATCACATGCAGTTTCTGGTCCTACGAGCAAGAGTTGTTTTCTGGTAAGAAGAGACACTATTGCGCTCCCGTTGACATACACTGTGCAAATAGCACTGATGTCTGTACCCAGCATGTACAGTGTATTGGACTGAAGAGGATCTACTCTTCTTGTCAGTTTCCTAAGCAGAATTGAACTAGATATGGCCCGTGTGTGTAGGAAGCACAGTTCTTTTGTTCTGAGCAAGCTCACTGTTTGGACCCCATAGGAAACACAGTAGAGTAGAAGAGTGCTCTTTTCTCAAAAGCAGAGTGTGTTTCTTGTATGGCGAGCTAGCGTTTGTTTCCCAGTTCTACATGGAGTTGAATCACATGCAGTTTCTGGTCCTACGAGCAAGGGATGTTTTCTGGTAAGAAGAGTCACTATTGCGCTCCCATTGCCATACACAGTGCAAATAGCACTGGCATCTCTACACAGCATGCACAGTGTATTGGACTGAAGAGGATCTACTGTTCTTGTCAGTTTCCTAAGAAGAATTGAACTAGATATGGCCCGTGTGTGTAGGAAGCACAGTTCTTTTGTTCTTAGCAAGCTCACTGTTCTGGCCCTATAGGAAACACAGTAGAGTAGAAGAGTGCTCTTTTCTCAAAAGCAGAGTGTGTTTCTTGTAAGGCAAGCTAGCGTTTGTTTCCCAGTCCTAAATGGAGTTGAATCACATGCAGTTTCTGGTCCTACGAGCATGAGTTTTTTCTGGTAATAAGAGTCACTATTGCGCTCCCATTGTCATACTCAGGGCAAATAGCACTGGACTCTGTTCCCAGCATGTACAGTGTATTGGACTGAAGAGGATCTACTCTTCTTGTCAGGTTCCTAAGCAGAGTTGAACTAGATATGGCCCATGTGTGTAGGAAGCACAGTTCTTTTGTACTCAGCAAGCTCACTGTTCTGGCCCTATAGGAAACACAGTGGAGTAGAAGAGTGTTCTTTCCTCCAAATCAGAGTATGTTTCTTGTAAGGCGAGCTAGAGTTTGTTTCCCAGTCCTAAATGGAGTTGAATCACATGCAGTTTCCATTCCTACGAGCAAGAGTTGTTTTCTGGTAAGGAAAGTCACTATTGTGCTCCCATTGACATACACAGTGTAAATAGCACTCGCGTCTCTTCCCAGCAAGTACAGTGTATTGGACTGAGGAGGAGCTACTGTTCTAGTCAGGTTCCTAAGCAGAGTTGAACTAGATATGGCCCGTGTGTGTAGGAAGCACAGTTCTTTTGTTGTCAGGAAGCTCACTGTTCGGACCCCATAAAAAACACAGTAGAATAGAAGAGTGCTCTTTTCTCAAAAGCAGAGTGTGTTTCTTGTAAGGCGAGCTAGCGTTTGTTTCCCAGTCCTAAATGGAGTTGAATCACATGCAGTTTCTGGTCCTACGAGCAAGAGTTTTTTCTGGTAATAAGAGTCACAATTGCGCTCCCATTGTCATACTCAGGGCAAATAGCACTGGCCTCTGTTCCCAGCATGTACAGTGTATTGGACTGAAGAGGATCTACTGTTCTTGTCAGGTTCCTAAGCAGAGTTGAACTAGATATGGCCCATGTGTGTAGGAAGCACAGTTCTTTTTACTCAGCAAGCTCACTGTTCTTGCCCTATAGGAAACACAGTAGATTAGAAGAGTGCTCTTTCCTCCAAAACAGAGTGTGTTTCTTGTAAGGCCAGCTAGAGTTTGTTTCCCAGTCCTAAATGGAGTTGAATCACATGCAGTTTCCGTTCCTACGAGCAAGAGTTGTTTTCTGGTAAGGAAAGTCACTATTGCGCTCCCATTGACATACACAGTGTAAATAGCACTCGCGTCTCTTCCCAGCAAGTACAGTGTATTGGACTGAGGAGGAGCTACTGTTCTAGTCAGGTTCCTAAGCAGAGTTGAACTAGATATGGCCCGTGTGTGTAGGAAGCACAGTTCTTTTGTTCTCAGGAAGCTCACTGTTCGGACCCCATAAAAAACACAGTAGAATAGAAGAGTGCTCTTTTCTCAAAAGCAGAGTGTGTTTCTTGTAAGGTGAGCTAGCGTTTGTTTCCTAGTCCTAAATGGAGTTGAATCACATGCAGTTTCTGGTCCTACGAGAAAGAGTTGTTTTCTGGTAAGAAGAGTCACTATTGGGCTCCCATTGCCATACAGAGTGCAAATAGCACTCGCGTCTGTTCCCAGTAAGTACAGTGTATTGGACTGAAGAGGAGCTACTGTTCTTGTCAGTTTCCTAAGCAGACTTGAACTAGATATGGCCCGTGTGTGTAGGAAGCACAGTTCATTTGTTCTGAGCAAGCTCACTGTTCGGACCCCATAGGAAACACCTTAGAGTAGAAGAGTGCATTTTTCTCAAAAGCAGAGTGTGTTTCTTGTAAGGCCAGTTAGCGTTTGTTTCCCAGTCCTAAATGGAGTTGAAATACACATGCAAGTCTGGTCCTATGAGCAAGAGTTGTTTTCTGGTTAGAAGAGTCACTATTGCGCTCCCTTTGTCATACACAATGCAAATAGCCCTCGCGTCTGTTCCCAGCAAGTACAGTGTATTGGACTGAAGAGGAGCTACTGTTCTTGTCAGTTTCCTAAGCAGAGTTGAACTAGATATGGCCCATGTGTGTAGGAAGCTCAGTTCTTTTGTACTCAGCAAGCTCACTGTTCTGGCCCTATAGGAAACACAGTAGAGTAGAGGAGTGCTCTTTCCTCAAAAACAGAGTGTGTTTTTTGTAAGGCGAGCTAGCCTTTGTTTCGCATTCCTAAATAGAGTTGAATCACATGCAGTTTCTCTTCCTACGAGCAACAGTTTTTTTCCTGGAAGGAAAGTCACTATTGCGCTCTTATTGCCATACACAGTGCAAATAGCACTCGCGTCTGTTCCCAGCAAGTACAGTGTATTGGACTGAAGAGGAGCTACTGTTCTTGTTAGTTTCCTAAGCAGAATTGAACTAGATATGGCCCGTGTGTGTAGGAAGCACAGTTCTTTTGTTCTGAGCAAGCTCACTGTTTGGACCCCATAGGAAACACAGTAGAATAGAAGAGTGCTCTTTTCTCAAAAGCAGAGTGTGTTTCTTGTAAGGCGAGCTAGCGTTTGTTTCCCAGTCCTAAATGGAGTTGAATCACATGCAGTTTCTGGTCCTACGAACAAGAGATGTTTTTTGGAAAGAAGAGTCACTATTGCACTCCCATTGCCATACACTGTGCAAATAGCACTGGCGTCTGTACCCAGCATGTACAGTGTATTGGACTGAAGAGGATCTACTGTTCTTGTCAGTTTGCTAAGCAGAATTGAACTAGATATGGCCCGTGTATGTAGGAAGCACAGTTCTTTTGTTATGAGCAAGCTCACTGTTTGGACCCCATAGGAAACACAGTAGAGTAGAAGAGTGCTCTTTTCTCAAAAGCAGAGTGTGTTTCTTGTAAGGCAAGCTAGCGTTTGTTTCCCAGTCCTAAATGGAGTTGAATCACATGCAGTTTCTGGTCCTACGAGCAAGAGTTTTTTCTGGTAATAAGAGTCACTATTGCGCTCCCATTGTCATACTCAGGGCAAATAGCACTGGCCTCTGTTCCCAGCAAGTACAGTGTATTGGACTAAAGAGGATCTACTGTTCTTGTCAGGTTCCTAAGCAGAGTTGAACTAGATATGGCCCATGTGTGTAGGAAGCACAGTTCTTTTGTACTCAGCAAGCTCACTGTTCTTGCCCTATAGAAAACACATTAGATTAGAAGAGTGCTCGTTCCTCCAAAGCAGAGTGTGTTTCTTGTAAGGCCAGCTAGAGTTTGTTTCCCAGTCCTAAATGGAGTTGAATCACATGCAGTTTCCGTTCCTACGAGCAAGAGTTGTTTTCTGGTAAGGAAAGTCACTATTGTGCTCCCATTGCCAAACACAGTGCAAATAGCACTCGCGTCTGTTCCCAGCAAGTACAGTGTATTGGACTGAAGAGGAGCTACTGTTCTTGTCAGTTTCCTAAGCAAATTTGAACTAGATATGGTGCGTGTGTGTAGGAAGCACAGTTCTTTTGTTCTGAGCAAGCTCACTGTTTGGATCCCATAAGAAACACAGTAGAGTAGAAGAGTGCTCTTTTCTCAAAAGCAGAGTGTGTTTCTTGTAAGGCGAGCTAGCGTTTGTTTCCCAGTCCTAAATGGAGTTGAATCACATGCAGTTTCTGGTCCTACGAGCAAGAGTTTTTTCTGGTAATAAGAGTCACTATTGTGCTCCCATTGTCATACTCAGGGCAAATAGCACTGGACTCTGTTCCCAGCATGTACAGTGTACTGGACTGAAGAGGATCTACTGTTCTTGTCAGGTTCCTAAGCAGAGTTGAACTAGATATGGCCCATGTGTGTAGGAAGCACAGTTCTTTTGTACTCAGCAAGCTCACTGTTCTGGCCCTATAGGAAACACAGTAGAGTAGAAGAGTGCTCTTTCCTCCAAAGCAGAGTGTGTTTCTTGTAAGGCGAGCTAGAGTTTGTTTCCCAGTCCTAAATGGAGTTGAATCACATGCAGTTTCCGTTCCTACGAGCAAGAGTTGTTTTCTGGTAAGGAAAGTCACTATTGCGCTCCCATTGACATACACATTGTAAATAGCACTCGCGTCTGTTCCCAGCAAGTACAGTGTATTGGACTGAGGAGGAGCTACTGTTCTAGTCAGGTTCCTAAGCAGAGTTGAACTAGATATGGCCCGTGTGTGTAGGAAGCACAGTTCTTTTGTTCTCAGGAAGCTCACTGTTCGGACCCCATAAAAAACACAGTAGAATAGAAGAGTGCTCTTTTCTCAAAAGCAGAGTGTGTTTCTTGTAAGGCGAGCTAGCGTTTGTTTCCCAGTCCTAAATGGAGTTGAATCACATGCAGTTTCTGGTCCTACGAGCAAGAGTTTTTTCTGGTAATAAGAGTCACAATTGCGCTCCCATTGTCATACTCAGGGCAAATAGCACTGGCCTCTGTTCCCAGCATGTACAGTGTATTGGACTAAAGAGGATCTACTGTTCTTGTCAGGTTCCTAAGCAGAGTTGAACTAGGTATGGCCCATGTGTGTAGGAAGCACAGTTCTTTTGTACTCAGCAAGCTCACTGTTCTGGCCCTATAGGAAACACAGTAGAGTAGAAGAGTGCTCTTTCCTCAAAAGCAGAGTGTGTTTCTTGTAAGGCGAGCTAGAGTTTGTTTCCCAGTCCTAAATGGAGTTGAATCACATGCAGTTTCCGTTCCTACGAGCAAGAGTTTTTTTCTGGTAAGGAAAGTCACTATTGCGCTCCCATTGCCATACTCAGTGCAAATAGCACTCCCCTCTGTTCCCAGCAAGTACAGTGTATTGGACTGAAGAAGAGCTACCGTTCTTGTCAGTTTCCTAAGCAGAATTGAACTAGATATGGCCCGTGTGCAGGAAGCACAGTTCTTTTGTTCTGAGCAAGCTCACTGTTTGGACCCCATAGGAAACACAGTAGAGTAGAAGAGTGCTCTTTTCTCAAAAGCAGAGTGTGTTTCTTGTAAGGCGAGCTAGCATTTGTTTCCCAGTCCTAAATGGAGTTGAAGCACATGCAGTTTCTGGTCCTACGAATAAGAGTTGTTTTCTGGTAAGAAGAGTCACTATTGCGCTCCCATTGCCATACACAGTGCAAATAGCACTGGCGTCTGTACCCAGCATGTACAGCGTATTGGACTGAAGAGGATCTACTGTTCTTTTCAGTTTCCTAAGCAGAGTTGAACTAGATATGGCCAGTGTGTGTAGGAAGCACAGTTCTTTTGTTCTGAGCAAGCTCACTGTTTGGACCCCATAGGAAACACAGTAGAGTAGAAGAGTGCTCTTTTCTCAAAAGCAGAGTGTGTTTCTTGTATGGCTAGCTAGCGTTTGTTTCCCAGTCCTACATGGAGTTGAATCACATGCAGTTTCTGGTGCTATGAGCAAGGGATGTTTTCTGGTAAGAAGAGTCACTATTGCGCTCCCATTGCCATACACAGTGCAAATAGCACTGGCGTCTGTACACAGCATGTACAGTGTATTGGACTGAAGAGGATCTACTGTTCTTGTCAGTTTCCTAAGCAGAAATGAACTAGATATGGCCCGTGTGTGTAGTAAGCACAGTTCTTTTGTTCTGAGCAAGCTCACTGTTCAGGCCCTATAGGAAACACAGTAGAGTAGAAGAGTGCTCTTTTCTCAAAAGCAGAGTGTGTTTCTTGTAAGGCGAGCTAGCGTTTGTTTCCCAGTCCTAAATGGAGTTGAATCACATGCAGTTTCTGGTCCTACGAGCAAGAGTTTTTTCTGGTAATAAGAGTCACTATTGTGCTCCCATTGTCATACTCAGGGCAAATAGCACTGGACTCTGTTCCCAGCATGTACAGTGTACTGGACTGAAGAGGATCTACTGTTCTTGTCAGGTTCCTAAGCAGAGTTGAACTAGATATGGCCCATGTGTGTAGGAAGCACAGTTCTTTTGTACTCAGCAAGCTCACTGTTCTGGCCCTATAGGAAACACAGTAGAGTAGAAGAGTGCTCTTTCCTCAAAAGCAGAGTGTGTTTCTTGTAAGGCGAGCTAGAGTTTGTTTCCCAGTCCTAAATGGAGTTGAATCACATGCAGTTTCCGTTCCTACGAGCAAGAGTTGTTTTCTGGTAAGGAAAGTCACTATTGCGCTCCCATTGACATACACATTGTAAATAGCACTCGCGTCTGTTCCCAGCAAGTACAGTGTATTGGACTGAGGAGGAGCTACTGTTCTAGTCAGGTTCCTAAGCAGAGTTGAACTAGATATGGCCCGTGTGTGTAGGAAGCACAGTTCTTTTGTTCTCAGGAAGCTCACTGTTCGGACCCCATAAAAAACACAGTAGAATAGAAGAGTGCTCTTTTCTCAAAAGCAGAGTGTGTTTCTTGTAAGGCGAGCTAGCGTTTGTTTCCCAGTCCTAAATGGAGTTGAATCACATGCAGTTTCTGGTCCTACGAGCAAGAGTTTTTTCTGGTAATAAGAGTCACAATTGCGCTCCCATGGTCATACTCAGGGCAAATAGCACTGGCCTCTGTTCCCAGCATGTACAGTGTATTGGACTAAAGAGGATCTACTGTTCTTGTCAGGTTCCTAAGCAGAGTTGAACTAGGTATGGCCCATGTGTGTAGGAAGCACAGTTCTTTTGTACTCAGCAAGCTCACTGTTCTGGCCCTATAGGAAACACAGTAGAGTAGAAGAGTGCTCTTTCCTCAAAAGCAGAGTGTGCTTCTTGTAAGGCGAGCTAGAGTTTGTTTCCCAGCCTTAAATGGAGTTGAATCACATGCAGTTTCCGTTCCTACGAGCAAGAGTTGTTTTCTGGTAAGGAAAGTCACTATTGCGCTCACATTGCCATACACAGTGCAAATAGCACTCGCGTCTGTTCCCAGCAAGTACAGTGTATTGGACTGAAGAGGAGCTACTGATCTTGTCAGTTTACGAAGCAAATTTGAACTAGATATGGCCCGTGTGTAGGAAGCACAGTTCTTTTGTTCTGAGCAAGCTCACTCTTTGGATCCCACAGGAAACACAGTAGAGTAGAAGAGTGCTCTTTTCTTAAAAGCAGAGTGTGTTTCTTGTAAGGCGAGCTAGCGTTTGTTTCGCAGTCCTAAATGGAGTTGAATCACATGCAGTTTCTGGTCATACGAGCAAGAGTTGTTTACTGGTAAGAAGAGTCACTATTGCGCTCCCATTGCCATACACAGTGCAAATAGCACTGGCGTCTGTACCCAGCATGTACAGCGTATTGGACTGAAGAGGATCTACTGTTCTTTTCAGTTTCCTAAGCAGAGTTGAACTAGATATGGCCCATGTGTGTAGGAAGCACAGTTCTTTCCTTCTGAGCAAGCTCACATTTCGAACCCCATAGGAAACACAGTAGAGTAGAAGAGTGCATTTTTCTCAAAAGCAGAGTGTGTTTCTTGTAAGGAGAGCTAGCGTTTGTTTCCCAGTCCTAAATGGAGTTGAATCACATGCAGTTTCTGGTCCTACGAGCAAGAGTTGTTTTCTGGTAAGAAGAGTCACTATTGCGCTCCCATTGACATACACTGTGCAAATAGCACTGGTGTCTGTACCCAGCATGTACAGTGTATTGGACTGAAGAGGATCTACTCTTCTTGTCAGTTTCCTAAGCAGAATTGAACTAGATATGGCCCGTGTGTGTAGGAAGCACAGTTCTTTTGTTCTGAGCAAGCTCACTGTTTGGACCCCATAGGAAACACAGTAGAGTAGAAGAGTGCTCTTTTCTCAAAAGCAGAGTGTGTTTCTTGTATGGCGAGCTAGCGTTTGTTTCCCAGTTCTACATGGAGTTGAATCACATGCAGTTTCCGTTCCTACGAGCAAGAGTTGTTTTCTGGTAAGGAAAGTCACTATTGCGCTCCTATTGACATACACAGTGTAAATAGCACTCGCGTCTCTTCCCAGCAAGTACAGTGTATTGGACTGAGGAGGAGCTACTGTTCTAGTCAGGTTCCTAAGCAGAGTTGAACTAGATATGGCCCGTGTGTGTAGGAAGCACAGTTCTTTTGTTCTCAGGAAGCTCACTGTTCGGACCCCATAAAAAACACAGTAGAATAGAAGAGTGCTCTTTACTCAAAAGCAGAGTGTGTTTCTTGTAAGGCGAGCTAGCGTTTGTTTCCCAGTCCTAAATGGAGTTGAATCACAGGCAGTTTCTGGTCCTACGAGCAAGAGTTTTTTCTGGTAATAAGAGTCGCAATTGTGCTCCCATTGTCATACTCAGGGCAAATAGCACTGGCCTCTGTTCCCAGCATGTACAGTGTATTGGACTAAAGAGGATCTACTGTTCTTGTCAGGTTCCTAAGCAGAGTTGAACTAGGTATGGCCCATGTGTGTAGGAAGCACAGTTCTTTCGTACTCAGCAAGCTCACTGTTCTGGCCCTATAGGAAACACAGTAGAGTAGAAGAGTGCTCTTTCCTCAAAAGCAGAGTGTGCTTCTTGTAAGGCGAGCTAGAGTTTGTTTCCCAGCCTTAAATGGAGTTGAATCACATGCAGTTTCCGTTCCTACGAGCAAGAGTTGTTTTCTGGTAAGGAAAGTCACTATTGCGCTCCCATTGCCATACACAGTGCAAATAGCAATCGCGTCTGTTCCCAGCAAGTACAGTGTATTGGACTGAAGAGGAGCTACTGTTCTTGTCAGTTTCCGAAGCAAATTTGAACTAGATATGGCCCGTGTGTGTAGGAAGCACAGTTCTTTTGTTCTGAGCAAGCTCACTCTTTGGATCCCATAGGAAACACAGTAGAGTAGAAGAGTGCTCTTTTCTCAAAAGCAGAGTTGAACTAGATATGGCCCGTGTGCAGGAAGCACAGTTCTTTTGTTCTGAGCAAGCTCACTGTTTGGACCCCATAAAAAACACAGTAGAATAGAAGAGTGCTCTTTTCTCAAAAGCAGAGTGTGTTTCTTGTAAGGCGAGCTATCGTTTGTTTCCCAGTCCTAAATGGAGTTGAATCACATGCAGTTTCTGGTCCTTCGAGCATGAGTTTTTTCTGGTAATAAGAGTCACTATTGCGCTCCCATTGTCATACTCAGGGCAAATAGCACTGGACTCTGTTCCCAGCATGTACAGTGTATTGGACAGAAGAGGATTTACTGTTCTTGTCAGGTTCCTAAGCAGAGTTGAACTAGATATGGCCCATGTGTGTAGGAAGCACAGTTCTTTTGTTCTGAGCAAGCTCACATTTCGAACCCCATAGGAAACACAGTAGAGTAGAAGAGTGCATTTTTCTCAAAAGCAGAGTGTGTTTCTTGTAAGGAGAGCTAGCGTTTGTTTCCCAGTCCTAAATGGAGTTGAATCACATGCAGTTTCTGGTCCTACGAGCAAGAGTTGTTTTCTGGTAAGAAGAGACACTATTGCGCTCCCGTTGACATACACTGTGCAAATAGCCCTGATGTCTGTAACCAGCATGTACAGTGTATTGGACTGAAGAGGATCTACTCTTCTTGTCAGTTTCCTAAGCAGAATTGAACTAGATATGGCCCGTGTGTGTAGGAAGCACAGTTCTTTTGTTCTGAGCAAGCTCACTGTTTGGACCCCATAGGAAACACAGTAGAGTAGAAGAGTGCTCTTTTCTCAAAAGCAGAGTGTGTTTCTTGTATGGCGAGCTAGCGTTTGTTTCCCAGTTCTACATGGAGTTGAATCACATGCAGTTTCTGGTCCTACGAGCAAGGGATGTTTTCTGGTAAGAAGAGTCACTATTGCGCTCCCATTGCCATACACAGTGCAAATAGCACTGGCATCTCTACACAGCATGCACAGTGTATTGGACTGAAGAGGATCTACTGTTCTTGTCAGTTTCCTAAGCAGAATTGAACTAGATATGGCCCGTGTGTGTAGGAAGCACAGTTCTTTTGTTCTTAGCAAGCTCACTGTTCTGGCCCTATAGGAAACACAGTAGAGTAGAAGAGTGCTCTTTTCTCAAAAGCAGAGTGTGTTTCTTGTAAGGCGAGCTAGCGTTTTTTTCCCAGTCCTAAATGGAGTTGAATCACATGCAGTTTCTGGTCCTACGAGCAAGAGTTTTTTCTGGTAATAACAGTCACTATTGCGCTCCCATTGTCATACTCAGGGCAAATAGCACTGGACTCTGTTCCCAGCATGTACAGTGTATTGGAATGAAGAGGATTTACTGTTCTTGTCAGGTTCATAAGCAGAGTTGAACTAGATATGGCCCATGTGTGTAGGAAGCACAGTTCTTTTGTACTCAGCAAGCTCACTGTTCTGGCCCTATAGGAAACACAGTGGAGTAGAAGTGTGCTCTTTCCTCCAAAGCAGAGTGTGTTTCTTGTAAGGCGAGCTAGAGTTTGTTTCCCAGTCCTAAATGGAGTTGAATCACATGCAGTTTCCGTTCCTACGAGCAAGAGTTGTTTTCTGGTAAGGAAAGTCACTATTGTGCTCCCATTGACATACACAGTGTAAATAGCACTCGCGTCTCTTCCCAGCAAGTACAGTGTATTGGACTGAGGAGGAGCTACTGTTCTAGTCAGGTTCCTAAGCAGAGTTGAACTAGATATGGCCCGTGTGTGTAGGAAGCACAGTTCTTTTGTTGTCAGGAAGCTCACTGTTCGGACCCCATAAAAAACACAGTAGAATAGAAGAGTGCTCTTTTCTCAAAAGCAGAGTGTGTTTCTTGTAAGGCGAGCTAGCGTTTGTTTCCCAGTCCTAAATGGAGTTGAATCACATGCAGTTTCTGGTCCTACGAGCAAGAGTTTTTTCTGGTAATAAGAGTCACTATTGTGCTCCCATTGTCATACTCAGGGCAAATAGCACTGGACTCTGTTCCCAGCATGTACAGTGTATTGGACTGAAGAGGATCTACTGTTCTTGTCAGGTTTTTAAGCAGAGTTGAACTAGATATGGCCCATGTGTGTAGGAAGCACAGTTCTTTTGTACTCAGCAAGGTCACTGTTCTGGCCCTATAGGAAACACAGTAGAGTAGAAGAGTGCTCTTTCCTCAAAAGCAGAGTGTGTTTCTTGTAAGGAGAGCTAGTGTTTGTTTCCCAGTCCTAAATGGAGTTGAATCACATGTAGTTTCCGTTCCTACGAGCAAGAGTTGTTTTCTGGTAAGGAAAGTCACTATTGCGCTCCCATTGACATACACAGTGTAAATAGCACTCGCCTCTGTTCCCAGCAAGTACAGTGTATTGGACTGAGGAGGAGCTACTGTTCTAGTCAGGTTCCTAAGCAGAGTTGAACTAGATATGGCCCGTGTGTGTAGGAAGCACAGTTCTTTTGTTCTCAGGAAGCTCACTGTTCGGACCCCATAAAAAACACAGTAGAATAGAAGAGTGCTCTTTTCTCAAAAGCAGAGTGTGTTTCTTGTAAGGCGAGCTAGCGTTTGTTTCCCAGTCCTAAATGGAGTTGAATCACATGCAGTTTCTGGTCCTACGAGCATGAGTTTTTTCTGGTAATAAGAGTCACTATTGCGCTCCCATTGTCATACTCAGGGCAAAAACACTGGACTCTGTTCCCAGCATGTACAGTGTATTGGACTGAAGAGGATTTACTGTTGTTGTCAGGTTCCTAAGCAGAGTTGAACTAGATATGGCCCATGTGTGTAGGAAGCACAGTTCTTTTGTACTCAGCAAGCTCACTGTTCTGGCCCTATTGGAAACACAGTAGAGTAGAAGAGTGCTCTTTCCTCCAAAGCAGAGTGTGTTTCTTGTAAGGCGAGCTAGAGTTTGTTTCCCAGTCCTAAATGGAGTTGAATCATATGCAGTTTCCGTTCCTACGAGCAAGAGTTGTTTTCTGGTAAGGAAAGTCACTATTGCGCTCCCATTGACATACACAGTGTAAATAGCACTCGCGTCTGTTCCCAGCAAGTACAGTGTATTGGACTGAGGAGGAGCTACTGTTCTAGTCAGGTTCCTAAGCAGAGTTGAACTAGATATGGCCCGTGTGCAGGAAGCACAGTTCTTTTGTTCTGAGCAAGCTCACTGTTTGGACCCCATAAAAAACACAGTAGAATAGAAGAGTGCTCTTTTCTCAAAAGCAGAGTGTGTTTCTTGTAAGGCGAGCTAGCGTTTGTTTCCCAGTCCTAAATGGAGTTGAATCACATGCAGTTTCTGGTCCTACGAGCAAGAGTTGTTTTCTGGTAAGAAGAGACACTATTGCGCTCCCGTTGACATACACTGTGCAAATAGCACTGATGTCTGTACCCAGCATGTACAGTGTATTGGACTGAAGAGGATCTACTCTTCTTGTCAGTTTCCTAAGCAGAATTGAACTAGATATGGCCCGTGTGTGTAGGAAGCACAGTTCTTTTGTTCTTTGCAAGCTCACTGTTTGGACCCCATAGGAAACACAGTAGAGTAGAAGAGTGCTCTTTTCTCAAAAGCAGAGTGTGTTTCTTGTATGGCGAGCTAGCGTTTGTTTCCCAGTTCTACATGGAGTTGAATCACATGCAGTTTCTGGTCCTACGAGCAAGGGATGTTTTCTGGTAAGAAGAGTCACTATAGCGCTCCCATTGCCATACACAGTGCAAATAGCACTGGCATCTCTACACAGCATGCACAGTGTATTGGACTGAAGAGGATCTACTGTTCTTGTCAGTTTCCTAAGCAGAATTGAACTAGATATGGCCCGTGTGTGTAGGAAGCACAGTTCTTTTGTTCTTAGCAAGCTCACTGTTCTGGCCCTATAGGAAACACAGTAGAGTAGAAGAGTGCTCTTTTCTCAAAAGCAGAGTGTGTTTCTTGTAAGGCGAGCTAGCGTTTGTTTCCCAGTCCTAAATGGAATTGAATCACATGCAGTTTCTGGTCCTACGAGCAAGAGTTTTTTCTGGTAATAAGAGTCACTATTGCGCTCCCATTGTCATACTCAGGGCAAATAGCAGTGGACTCTGTTCCAAGCATGTACAGTGTATTGGACTGAAGAGGATCTACTCTTCTTGTCAGGTTCCTAAGCAGAGTTGAACTAGATATGGCCCATGTGTGTAAGAAGCACAGTTCTTTTGTACTCAGCAAGCTCACTATTGTGGCCCTATAGGAAACACAGTGGAGTAGAAGAGTGCTCTTTCCTCCAAAGCAGAGTGTGTTTCTTGTAAGGCGAGCTAGAGTTTGTTTCCCAGTCCTAAATGGAGTTGAATCACATGCAGTTTCCGTTCCTACGAGCAAGAGTTTTTTTCTGGTAAGGAAAGTCACTATTGTGCTCCCATTGACATACACAGTGTAAATAGCACTCGTGTCTCTTCCCAGCAAGTACAGTGTATTGGACTGAGGAGGAGCTACTGTTCTAGTCAGGTTCCTAAGCAGAGTTGAACTAGATATGGCCCGTGTGCAGGAAGCACAGTTCTTTTGTTCTGAGCAAGCTCACTGTTTGGACCCCATAAAAAACACAGTAGAATAGAAGAGTGCTCTTTTCTCAAAAGCAGAGTGTGTTTCTTGTATGGCGAGCTAGCGTTTGTTTCCCAGTCCTAAATGGAGTTGAATCACATGCAGTTTCTGGTCCTACGAGCATGAGTTTTTTCTGGTAATAAGAGTCACTATTGCGCTCCCATTGTCATACTCAGGGCAAATAGCACTGGACTCTGTTCCCAGCATGTACAGTGTATTGGACTGAAGAGGATCTACTGTTCTTGTCAGGTTCCTAAGCAGAGTTGAACTAGATATGGCCCATGTGTGTAGGAAGCACAGTTCTTTTGTTCTGAGCAAGCTCACATTTCGAACCCCATAGGAAACACAGTAGAGTAGAAGAGTGCATTTTTCTCAAAAGCAGAGTGTGTTTCTTGTAAGGAGAGCTAGCGTTTGTTTCCCAGTCCTAAATGGAGTTGAATCACATGCAGTTTCTGGTCCTACGAGCAAGAGTTGTTTTCTGGTAAGAAGAGACACTATTGTGCTCCCGTTGACATACACTGTGCAAATAGCACTGATGTCTGTACCCAGCATGTACAGTGTATTGGACTGAAGAGGATCTACTCTTCTTGTCAGTTTCCTAAGCAGAATTGAACTAGATATGGCCCGTGTGTGTAGGAAGCACAGTTCTTTTGTTCTGAGCAAGCTCACTGTTTGGACCCCATAGGAAACACAGTAGAGTAGAAGAGTGCTCTTTTCTCAAAAGCAGAGTGTGTTTCTTGTATGGCGAGCTAGCGTTTGTTTCCCAGT
This sequence comes from Peromyscus eremicus, assembly GCF_949786415.1. Classification (NCBI taxonomy): domain Eukaryota; kingdom Metazoa; phylum Chordata; class Mammalia; order Rodentia; family Cricetidae; genus Peromyscus; species Peromyscus eremicus. The sequence continues at coordinate 7,480 of NW_026736920.1, read as the reverse complement.
TCTACATGGAGTTGAATCACATGCAGTTTCTGGTCCTACGAGCAAGGGATGTTTTCTGGTAAGAAGAGTCACTATTGCGCTCCCATTGCCATACACAGTGCAAATAGCACTGGCATCTCTACACAGCATGCACAGTGTATTGGACTGAAGAGGATCTACTGTTCTTGTCAGTTTCCTAAGAAGAATTGAACTAGATATGGCCCGTGTGTGTAGGAAGCACAGTTCTTTTGTTCTTAGCAAGCTCACTGTTCTGGCCCTATAGGAAACACAGTAGAGTAGAAGAGTGCTCTTTTCTCAAAAGCAGAGTGTGTTTCTTGTAAGGCAAGCTAGCGTTTGTTTCCCAGTCCTAAATGGAGTTGAATCACATGCAGTTTCTGGTCCTACGAGCAAGAGTTTTTTCTGGTAATAAGAGTCACTATTGCGCTCCCATTGTCATACTCAGGGCAAATAGCACTGGACTCTGTTCCCAGCATGTACAGTGTATTGGACTGAAGAGGATCTACTGTTCTTGTCAGGTTCCTAAGCAGAGTTGAACTAGATATGGCCCATGTGTGTAGGAAGCACAGTTCTTTTGTACTCAGCAAGCTCACTGTTCTGGCCCTATAGGAAACACAGTGGAGTAGAAGAGTGTTCTTTCCTCCAAATCAGAGTATGTTTCTTGTAAGGCGAGCTAGAGTTTGTTTCCCAGTCCTAAATGGAGTTGAATCACATGCAGTTTCCATTCCTACGAGCAAGAGTTGTTTTCTGGTAAGGAAAGTCACTATTGTGCTCCCATTGACATACACAGTGTAAATAGCACTCGCGTCTCTTCCCAGCAAGTACAGTGTATTGGACTGAGGAGGAGCTACTGTTCTAGTCAGGTTCCTAAGCAGAGTTGAACTAGATATGGCCCGTGTGTGTAGGAAGCACAGTTCTTTTGTTCTGAGCAAGCTCACTGTTCTGGCCCCATAGGAAACACAGTAGAGTAGAAGAGTGCTCTTTTCTCAAAAGCAGAGTGTGTTTCTTGTAAGGCGAGCTAGCGTTTGTTTCCCAGTCCTAAATGGAGTTGAATCACATGCAGTTTCTGGTCCTACGAGCAAGAGTTTTTTCTGGTAATAAGAGTCACAATTGCGCTCCCATTGTCATACTCAGGGCAAATAGCACTGGCCTCTGTTCCCAGCATGTACAGTGTATTGGACTGAAGAGGATCTACTGTTCTTGTCAGGTTCCTAAGCAGAGTTGAACTAGATATGGCCCATGTGTGTAGGAAGCACAGTTCTTTTTTACTCAGCAAGCTCACTGTTCTTGCCCTATAGGAAACACAGTAGATTAGAAGAGTGCTCTTTCCTCCAAAGCAGAGTGTGTTTCTTGTAAGGCCAGCTAGAGTTTGTTTCCCAGTCCTAAATGGAGTTGAATCACATGCAGTTTCCGTTCCTACGAGCAAGAGTTGTTTTCTGGTAAGGAAAGTCACTATTGCGCTCCCATTGACATACACAGTGTAAATAGCACTCGCGTCTCTTCCCAGCAAGTACAGTGTATTGGACTGAGGAGGAGCTACTGTTCTAGTCAGGTTCTTAAGCAGAGTTGAAATAGATATGGCCCGTGTGTGTAGGAAGCACAGTTCTTTTGTTCTCAGGAAGCTCACTGTTCGGACCCCATAAAAAACACAGTAGAATAGAAGAGTGCTCTTTTCTCAAAAGCAGAGTGTGTTTCTTGTAAGGTGAGCTAGCGTTTGTTTCCTAGTCCTAAATGGAGTTGAATCACATGCAGTTTCTGGTCCTACGAGAAAGAGTTGTTTTCTGGTAAGAAGAGTCACTATTGGGCTCCCATTGCCATACAGAGTGCAAATAGCACTCGCGTCTGTTCCCAGTAAGTACAGTGTATTGGACTGAAGAGGAGCTACTGTTCTTGTCAGTTTCCTAAGCAGACTTGAACTAGATATGGCCCGTGTGTGTAGGAAGCACAGTTCATTTGTTCTGAGCAAGCTCACTGTTCGGACCCCATAGGAAACACCTTAGAGTAGAAGAGTGCATTTTTCTCAAAAGCAGAGTGTGTTTCTTGTAAGGCCAGTTAGCGTTTGTTTCCCAGTCCTAAATGGAGTTGAAATACACATGCAAGTCTGGTCCTATGAGCAAGAGTTGTTTTCTGGTTAGAAGAGTCACTATTGCGCTCCCTTTGTCATACACAATGCAAATAGCCCTCGCGTCTGTTCCCAGCAAGTACAGTGTATTGGACTGAAGAGGAGCTACTGTTCTTGTCAGTTTCCTAAGCAGAGTTGAACTAGATATGGCCCATGTGTGTAGGAAGCTCAGTTCTTTTGTACTCAGCAAGCTCACTGTTCTGGCCCTATAGGAAACACAGTAGAGTAGAGGAGTGCTCTTTCCTCAAAAACAGAGTGTGTTTTTTGTAAGGCGAGCTAGCCTTTGTTTCGCATTCCTAAATGGAGTTGAATCACATGCAGTTTCTCTTCCTACGAGCAACAGTTTTTTTCCTGGAAGGAAAGTCACTATTGCGCTCCCATTGCCATACACAGTGCAAATAGCACTCGCGTCTGTTCCCAGCAAGTACAGTGTATTGGACTGAAGAGGAGCTACTGTTCTTGTTAGTTTCCTAAGCAGAATTGAACTAGATATGGCCCGTGTGTGTAGGAAGCACAGTTCTTTTGTTCTGAGCAAGCTCACTGTTTGGACCCCATAGGAAACACAGTAGAATAGAAGAGTGCTCTTTTCTCAAAAGCAGAGTGTGTTTCTTGTAAGGCGAGCTAGCGTTTGTTTCCCAGTCCTAAATGGAGTTGAATCACATGCAGTTTCTGGTCCTACGAACAAGAGATGTTTTTTGGAAAGAAGAGTCACTATTGCACTCCCATTGCCATACACTGTGCAAATAGCACTGGCGTCTGTACCCAGCATGTACAGTGTATTGGACTGAAGAGGATCTACTGTTCTTGTCAGTTTGCTAAGCAGAATTGAACTAGATATGGCCCGTGTATGTAGGAAGCACAGTTCTTTTGTTATGAGCAAGCTCACTGTTTGGACCCCATAGGAAACACAGTAGAGTAGAAGAGTGCTCTTTTCTCAAAAGCAGAGTGTGTTTCTTGTAAGGCAAGCTAGCGTTTGTTTCCCAGTCCTAAATGGAGTTGAATCACATGCAGTTTCTGGTCCTACGAGCAAGAGTTTTTTCTGGTAATAAGAGTCACTATTGCGCTCCCATTGTCATACTCAGGGCAAATAGCACTGGCCTCTGTTCCCAGCAAGTACAGTGTATTGGACTAAAGAGGATCTACTGTTCTTGTCAGGTTCCTAAGCAGAGTTGAACTAGATATGGCCCATGTGTGTAGGAAGCACAGTTCTTTTGTACTCAGCAAGCTCACTGTTCTTGCCCTATAGAAAACACATTAGATTAGAAGAGTGCTCGTTCCTCCAAAGCAGAGTGTGTTTCTTGTAAGGCCAGCTAGAGTTTGTTTCCCAGTCCTAAATGGAGTTGAATCACATGCAGTTTCCGTTCCTACGAGCAAGAGTTGTTTTCTGGTAAGGAAAGTCACTATTGTGCTCCCATTGCCAAACACAGTGCAAATAGCCTTCGCGTCTGTTCCCAGCAAGTACAGTGTATTGGACTGAAGAGGAGCTACTGTTCTTGTCAGTTTCCTAAGCAAATTTGAACTAGATATGGTGCGTGTGTGTAGGAAGCACAGTTCTTTTGTTCTGAGCAAGCTCACTGTTTGGATCCCATAAGAAACACAGTAGAGTAGAAGAGTGCTCTTTTCTCAAAAGCAGAGTGTGTTTCCTGGAAGGCGAGCTAGCATTTGCTTCCCAATCCTAAATGGAGTTGAATCACATCCAGGTTCTTGTCCTACGAGCAAGAAGTTGTTTTCTGGTAAGAAGAGTCACTATTGCGCTCCCTTTGCCATACACAGTTCAAATAGCCCTCGCGTCTGTTCCCAGCAAGTACAGTGTATTGGACTGAAGAGGAGCTACTGTTCTTGTCAGTTTCCTAAGCAGAGTTGACCTAGATAAGGCCCATGTGTGTAGGAAGCACAGTTCTTTTGTACTCAGCAAGCTCACTGTTCTGGCCCTATAGGAAACACAGTAGAGTAGAAGAGTGCTCTTTCCTCAAAAGCAGAGTGTGTTTCTTGTAAGGCGAGCTAGCGTTTGTTTCGCAGTCCTAAATGGAGTTGAATCACATGCAGTTTGCGTTCCTACGAAGAAGAGTTGTTTTCTGGTAAGGAAAGTCACTATTGCGCTCCCATTGCCATACACAGTGCAATTAGCACTCGCGTCTGTTCCCAGCAAGTACAGTGTATTGGACTGAAGAGGAGCTACTGTTCTTGTCAGTTTCCTAAGCACAATTGAACTAGATATGGCCCGTGTGTGTAGGAAGCACAGTTCTTTTGTTCTGAGCAAGCTCACTGTTTGGATCCCATAGGACACAGTAGAGTAGAAGAGTGCTCTTTTCTCAAAAGCAGAGAGTGTTTCTTGTAAGGCGAGCTAGCGTTTGTTTCCCAGTCCTACATGGAGTTGAATCACATGCAGTTTCTGGTCCTACGAGCAAGGGATGTTTTCTGGTAAGAAGAGTCACTATTGCGCTCCCATTGCCATACACAGTGCAAATAGCACTGGCGTCTGTACACAGCATGTACAGTATATTGGACTGAAGAGGATCTACTGTTCTTTTCAGTTTCCTAAGAAGAATTGAACTAGATATGGCCCATGTGTGTAGGAAGCACAGTTCTTTTGTTCTGAGCAAGCTCACTGTTCTGGCCCTATAGGAAACACAGTAGAGTAGAAGAGTGCTCTTTTCTCAAAAGCAGAGTGTGTTTCTTGTAAGTCGAGCTAGCGTTTGTTTCCAGTCCTAAATGGCGTTGAATCACATGCAGTTTCTGGTCCTACGAGCAAGAGTTTTTTCTGGTAATAAGAGTCACTATTGCGCTCCCATTGTCATACTCAGGGCAAATACCACTGGACTCTGTTCCCAGCATGTACAGTGTATTGCACAGAAGAGGATCTACTGTTCTTGTCAGGTTCCTAAGCAGAGTTGAACTAGATATGGCCCATGTGTGTAGGAAGCACAGTTCTTTTGTACTCAGCAAGCTCACTGTTCTCGCCCTATAGGAAACACAGTAGAGTAGAAGGGTGCTCTTTCCTCAAAAGCAGAGTGTGTTTCTTGTAAGGCGAGCTAGTGTTTGTTTCCCAGTCCTAAATGGAGTTGAATCACATGCAGTTTCCGTTCCTCCGAGCAAGAGTTGTTTTCTGGTAAGGAAAGTCACTACTGCGCTCCCATTGACATACACAGTGTAAATTGCACTCGCGTCTGTTCCCAGCAAGTACAGTGTATTGGACTGAGGAGGAGCTACTGTTCTAGTCAGGTTGCTAAGCAGAGTTGAACAAGATATGGCCCGTGTGTGTAGGAAGCACAGTTCTTTTGTTGTCAGGAAGCTCACTGTTCGGACCCCATAAAAAACACAGTAGAATAGAAGAGTGCTCTTTTCTCAAAAGCAGAGTGTGTTTCTTGTAAGGCGAGCTAGCGTTTGTTTCCCAGTCCTAAATGGAGTTGAATCACATGCAGTTTCTGGTCCTACGAGCAAGAGTTTTTTCTGGTAATAAGAGTCACTATTGCGCTCCCATTGTCATACTCAGGGCAAATAGCACTGGACTCTGTTCCCAGCATGTACAGTGTATTGGACTGAAGAGGATCTACTGTTCTTGTCAGGTTCCTAAGCAGAGTTGAACTAGATATGGCCCATGTGTGTAGGAAGCACAGTTCTTTTGTACTCAGCAAGCTCACTGTTCTGGCCCTATACGAAACACAGTAGAGTAGAAGAGTGCTCTTTCCTCAAAAGCAGAGTGTGTTTCTTGTAAGGCGAGCTAGAGTTTGTTTCCCAGTCCTAAATGGAGTTGAATCACATGCAGTTTCCGTTCCTACGAGCAAGAGTTGTTTTCTGGTAAGGAAAGTCACTATTGCGCTCCCATTGACATACACAGTGTAAATAGCACTCGCGTCTCTTCCCAGCAAGTACAGTGTATTGGACTGAGGAGGAGCTACTGTTCTAGTCAGGTTCCTAAGCAGAGTTGAACTAGATATGGCCCGTGTGTGTAGGAAGCACAGTTCTTTTGTTCTCAGGAAGCTCACTGTTCGGACCCCATAAAAAACACAGTAGAATAGAAGAGTGCTCTTTTCTCAAAAGCAGAGTGTGTTTCTTGTAAGGTGAGCTAGCGTTTGTTTCCCAGTCCTAAATGGAGTTGAATCACATGCAGTTTCTGGTCCTACGAGAAAGAGTTGTTTTCTGGTAAGAAGAGTCACTATTGGGCTCCCATTGCCATACAGAGTGCAAATAGCACTCGCGTCTGTTCCCAGTAAGTACAGTGTATTGGACTGAAGAGGAGCTACTGTTCTTGTCAGTTTCCTAAGCAGACTTGAACTAGATATGGCCCGTGTGTGTAGGAAGCACAGTTCATTTGTTCTGAGCAAGCTCACTGTTCGGACCCCATAGGAAACACCTTAGAGTAGAAGAGTGCATTTTTCTCAAAAGCAGAGTGTGTTTCTTGTAAGGCCAGTTAGCGTTTGTTTCCCAGTCCTAAATGGAGTTGAAATACACATGCAAGTCTGGTCCTATGAGCAAGAGTTGTTTTCTGGTTAGAAGAGTCACTATTGCGCTCCCTTTGCCATACACAATGCAAATAGCCCTCGCGTCTGTTCCCAGCAAGTACAGTGTATTGGACTGAAGAGGAGCTACTGTTCTTGTCAGTTTCCTAAGCAGAGTTGAACTAGATATGGCCCATGTGTGTAGGAAGCTCAGTTCTTTTGTACTCAGCAAGCTCACTGTTCTGGCCCTATAGGAAACACAGTAGAGTAGAGGAGTGCTCTTTCCTCAAAAACAGAGTGTGTTTTTTGTAAGGCGAGCTAGCCTTTGTTTCGCATTCCTAAATGGAGTTGAATCGCATGCAGTTTCTCTTCCTACGAGCAACAGTTTTTTTCCTGGAAGGAAAGTCACTATTGCGCTCTTATTGCCATACACAGTGCAAATAGCACTCGCGTCTGTTCCCAGCAAGTACAGTGTATTGGACTGAAGAGGAGCTACTGTTCTTGTTAGTTTCCTAAGCAGAATTGAACTAGATATGGCCCGTGTGTGTAGGAAGCACAGTTCTTTTGTTCTGAGCAAGCTCACTGTTTGGACCCCATAGGAAACACAGTAGAATAGAAGAGTGCTCTTTTCTCAAAAGCAGAGTGTGTTTCTTGTAAGGCGAGCTAGCGTTTGTTTCCCAGTCTTAAATGGAGTTGAATCACATGCAGTTTCTGGTCCTACGAGCAAGAGTTTTTTCTGGTAATAAGAGTCACAATTGGGCTCCCATTGTCATACTCAGGGCAAATAGCACTGGCCTCTGTTCCCAGCATGTACAGTGTATTGGACTGAACAGGATCTACTGTTCTTGTCAGGTTCCTAAGCAGAGTTGAACTAGATATGGCCCATGTGTGTAGGAAGCACAGTTCTTTTTTACTCAGCAAG